>NC_143054.1:180613000-180774500 GCF_052426305.1 Pelodiscus sinensis | reverse complement strand
CTCTGAAATACTGGGAGTAACCCATCGGATGTAAAGAAATTATTCCACTTTTCTCCCAATCAACTTTGGAAGATGCAGTGAGCAGAATTAAACCCTTAAGTAACACAAATGTAAGACATTACTTATGTTCACTGTACACCAACACAGGGCCAAGTCCTGCACTGGGATTCTCTAGCATGGACCCACACAGAGTACACTGTAATTGTATAATACCAAGTACTCTTACTCTATGAGTAAGGCTCAGATTTTCTCAGAGATATTTTTAGTAAACATCAACAGTGTCAACAGTGTGATGTCAACAGTGTGATGCTGTTGCAAAAAAAGCAAATATGATTCTAGGTTGTATCAACAGGTGTGTTGTAAGCAAAACTCGTGAAGTCATTCTGCCGCTCTACTCTGCACTAGTTAGGCCTCAGCTGGAGTACTGTGTCCAGTTCTGGGCGCCACATTTCAAGAAAGATGTGGAGAAATTGGAAAGGGTACAGAGAAAAGCGACAAGAATGATTAAAGGTCTAGAGAACATGACCTATGAAGCCAGGCTTCATGAACTGGGCTTGTTTAGTTTGGAAAAAAGAAGATTAAGGGGGGACATGATAGCGGTTTTCAAATATCTAAAAGCGTGTCACAAGGAGGAAGGCGAAAATTTGTTCCTCTTGGTTTCTGAGGACAGGACAAGGAGTAATGGGCTTAAAGTGCAGCAGGGGAGGTTTAGATTGGACATTAGGAAAAAATTCCTAACGGTCAGGGTGGTCAAATATTGGAATAAATTGCCAAGGGAGGTGGTGGAATGTCCCTCTCTGGAGATATTTAAGAACAGGTTAGATAGACATCTGTCAGGGATGGTGTAAGTGGAGCTTGGTCCTGCCTTGAGGGCGGGGGGGCTGGACTCTATGACCTCTCGACGTCCCTTCCAGTCCTATGATTCTATGATTCTATGAACATCATGGGCAATAAAAAAAGAGTCACACAAGCCTGGGGAGGGAGGAGGGTCCAGCACCTATAGTGGTTGGGCTGGGCTCCTAGGTAGGGACTGATGCTTCCCTCTGCAGTTGGGGGACTGCCCTTCTTCCTGAAAACCAATGTGGCTGGGCAGCTGTGGGGGAGCCCAGCCACCTGTGGCAAATGGAGGGTCTGGGGAACTTGCAGGAAATTTTGGGACCCCCCCTCTTACCCAGTGGCTAGGAGCTCCTGAGGCCTCTGCCAGCAGTGTCTGAGAGCTGCGGGGCTGCCTAATGACAGAAAATGTCATGGCGCCTCCAGTCATACTGTGGCTCTGCATAAAGGGAGCCTTATAACACAAGATTGTAACGTTTCTATATGCTACAACAAACCAGACACCAGCAATATTGTTTACAGAACTCTAACAGGGCAGCACTCACCTCTCAGAAGTGCCCCCACTCTCCAGCCCAGTGCACGTAACTGCATTCACTCTATTCAGAGCCTCTTCAGCGGCTCAGCCTCCGTACAAGTCACACATGCCCTGTGTGCAATCAAACACAAACCCATTCCAGGGTATACGTTTTCCAGAGGCCCATCTTGGTGCCCTCTGCATTGTGTCGCCAAGTCCATTTCTTCAGTCTGTTCCTCACTCTGGTAGTGGTGCCCCCAGGGCTTTCCCTCCTGGAAACAGCTTCCTCACCCTTATCTCAGGGCTTTCTCTTAGAATCCCATCATAGTCCATCAGTCTCATCAAATGGAGTTGCCTGCAGTGCTGCCACCCCCTCAACTAGCCAGTCACCCGGTCTTCACAGCTAGAAGTCTCTAGAGGCACTGACTGCTGTCTTGTCCTGTATCTCCTGATGGGCTGCTTCTTCTGCAGCCACTCTAGCCTCCTTGGAGGACTTCTCTATGGCTTCTCTAGGGCAGGATGTGGCCAGGCTTTTGGGCCTCCAGCAGAGGGGCCCTCAGGGCCTTGTTCACCCCATCACAAGGACATAATTGAACTTCTCACATGGAGTTGTTAAAGTCTAATGTATGGAAGAGTGTCTTTCAACTACATGACTAAGCAGCTAAAGGTATTCACACACTTGACTGAGAAGTTGTAACATGGAGCTAAAAAGAGCCTTCATAGAACACTACTAAGACAAAACTTGGAAACCTGCAGTAATTTCATCATAAATTAGAGTTCAACAGATGGCCTACACAATACATTTCTTCAAAACATAGAGCCTAAAATAAGTGACTAATGATGGCATTGATGAGCTTCACATCTCTGTTCCTGCTACAAGTGAGGATATATTTATGGAACAGGACAATGTTGCTGACACAGTTACCTCAACTAGTGCAGGTACTGTTCCAAACGCTGCTGTAATGCCTACTAGATGTTACCAAGGGAGAAGTCATATTCCACCTTTCAGATTTAATGTGCAACATGTACATGTTTAAAGGGTGAGTTTTATATATCCTATTATATTAAAGGAATGGGAATATGTAGTGTACAGAAATTCTTCAGTATCCTTTTAAATAGCTTGCAAAACCCCTTCTCCTGATGATCTGTGTTTAGAACTCTGCCAGAGCAGTAATGCAGATTCATAGCTAAACCTTGAATGTTGTGCACAGTGACTAAACATGATTATTAGTACCACACTATGCTTTTATGGTTTCTTCAGAAGATGCTTGTTGTGTAAAGAGCAAATGATACAACACCACTTAAGGTAAGTGAGATTGCGTATGGGTGCAAAATGCCATGCTAGGCTATCCTGATGGATTGAAGACATAAACATCAGTAGCACCAACTTTTAACAAAATCCTTCACTTTAAAATGGACTGTCTGAATGAGCAAAAGAACTAAGCTGAGATCTAAAGTCTCCAAGGCAGATAGTCCCCTCCATCTGTGCTGTTCCCTAATTCCTTCAAGCCATGAGGAGATTTTCCATTCATGCAGATGCAAATATGATCTCAAGGATGGTGTTTCCCCTTAGTTCTG
Organism: Pelodiscus sinensis; assembly: GCF_052426305.1. Classification (NCBI taxonomy): domain Eukaryota; kingdom Metazoa; phylum Chordata; order Testudines; family Trionychidae; genus Pelodiscus; species Pelodiscus sinensis. The sequence continues at coordinate 180,771,574 of NC_143054.1, read as the reverse complement.
GATAACCATCCCTGGACTACCGCACTATTGAAACTATTTTCCAACAGCATGTCAGCAACAATTTAATCTGAAAACTCTCTCTGATGGCATAATTGTTATTGTTGTACGATATTTTCCAGAGTTTGTGTTGTTCTTTTTTCCCCAATCCAATTGGAATGAAATCAATGAACAAGACAAAGTGCTAACTCCTCAGGGACCAGTATTAGAGGAAGACAGGTCCTAGGAGAAGAGAGGAGGAAGAGGGGAAGGAAGAAAGAGGCATTCTCTCTATATAATTCTGTAATAAAACTTAATACATATATAACAATTATTTATTTGTACAAGGTGACACATATCCAAAGACATCTGGCTACATGACGAAATATGACAAGCAAACAAAAATAAGTTTCACAATTTATATATATTATATATATATATATATATATATATATATATATATATATAGTTAACTAAGTACCAAAAAGAAGATGCAGTTTAAAAATAGGACAGGATTGTACCCACTCTCCACTCCAATAATAATTATAATAAAAAAATTATAATAAAAGGGGAGGAACAAATACAGAAAAAAAATCTTCTAAAGCCCTAGAGAGGTACATCTCCATACCTACCGACCTCAGTATCTTCTATGGAACAGGATCTTCTATACATTGGTACTCTATTGTTTCAGGCTCAAGCCAGGCAGCAGGGGATTTTTCAAGCAACAGACATGATTTTTCTCTACCTCTAGTATATTTGGCCGGCATGAACTTGAAACGTTGTGGTTCTTCTAAGTCATCCAGACGTTTAAGACATATATCTTTCCTTAATTTCCCTCTATCCTCATGGGAAATGTGTTTCTAACTTCCCTTGACTACTTGAAATTTTCACCCAAAACTTGATCGGTCCTATTTCTCCTTTGCCCTTCTGTAGTGAAAGTAAGCATGAAACACTATCATGCAGCACTGGAAACATTTTCACAAAACTCTGCATTGATGACAAAAGATGGAGGTTTCAGAGGGGTAACCGAGTTAGTCTGTAACAGGAAAAACTTAAAAAACAACAAATAGGAGGCTCTGTCCTTTTTGCAAATGTGAACGTGCATTTTCTGCTGTTAAGTGTCTGGCTCTCATTATTGCAGGAGACTGACTTCCCACTTTCCTGGATACCTCATGAGCTCAGCAACACTAGCTCCTAACAACAGGGAAGGAAGATAGAGAGTTGTCTTGTCACAAAGGTATGTTAAAGCAGGAGATCTTGCTCGTAGAGTCCAGGTGCTACGTTCTGTAATTCCAACCAACTTATTCCCCTTCTGAAAGAGGCCCTTTGTGGGCTGTGGAAAGTCCCAACTGGCAGATGGAGCCTTAGGCTAAGGCCATTTTAAAAACAACAACACAATTTCTTTTGAAGAATATATAGCAGCATGCATCTTTACAACTTGTGAGTGCTGTGATAGATTTATCTGTGACTGGATGGTTAATATTGTCTGAAATTGAGACAAATTGCTCAGTGGTTCTGAAGAAAAACAAATCAGCAATTGTTCCAGCAGCAACAAATCTGGGGATGACAATGGAGTTTGCAAGTGGCCACGAACAAGCCCAAATACACACATCTTTGAAGAACACTTATGAAGTTGAATAGTGTGGGTCTCCCTTTCCCTGTCCCACAAACCTGTCCTGCTGTCTGGGTCCTTGAACACTGTGCTTTTCTCCATTGTGGAGCTCAAAGCTGACCCGCTTACTGATGGTATAAGTGTCTCTCCTTATTATTACATGGAAAGCGTTGTCGTCAGGGCCTGTTATTTTAATGGAGTTCTGCCCCCTCTGTTTAAGTGAAGCTGAAAGCATCCCATGACAAAAGTGAAGTTCCAAGAGGGCCAGGACTTTACTATATGAAGAGATTTCAGCTCCTAGCATACAATACTGCATCTCAACTACTGGTGGATCATTGTCCCCTGAGAACTTACTAAACACACAAGATTCCTCCAGCCTGCAGTGCCGAACTCACAAACTCCTGTTTGGCCCACAGCATGACTACAGTTTGGGAAGAATTCCCAAGATGCAGTCCTAGAGGAATACAGATATTGCATGAAAGAAGCAAGAGACACATGATATCAATCTTGTTTTTGTCAAACATTACACAAACCTCAGAGACACACATGGTAACATCGATGAGAGCCTAAAGTATATGAGTAGAACAGTTCCCCTTTTCTGGCAGGAAATTCCACGGTTTTAAACAACAAATCAGAGAAAGCAGCAGCCTTAAGACACAGCCCACACAAAATAAACTTAATAAAAAAAAGGAATCTTGGCATATGGTAACAAAAACTATATAATTCTCTTGATCTTTAATCTCTGTGCCAATGTCTGTTTTACAGATTATGGCCTCAGCTACTGACAAATCTGCTTAGTGAGTTTTTGGCTGACAAATCTGGCAACACAAACGCTGTCTGAAATACATTCAAAAGGCTAAACATTTTCATAATAGCTACTTTACACAGCTTAGTAGGTTTCCCTTTAGGACACCAATTTGATTTTTTTAAAGTGACAGTGTTAATTTTTATGATTACACACAGAACAGAGATTTTTATTTAATACAGTGGGGTCTTCTAAAGCTTTTCAAGGGGATCAACCACTTTGCCAACAGACGGGTGTTACAGCAGGGGTGATTATAGTAATTTTTCATGTAATTGGGAGTCACTATTTGGTTGCTATCTTTCACATGCTTGTTGCCTCATCATATAATCCTTCATAATGGGGGTTTGTTGTATGTCACAAGAATGTGCCAAGCAGACAGGAAATAATAAACAGAGGAACCCCCTGGCTTGTGGATAGCATGAGTGTTCTAACATCTGCCCAGATTCTTTTGACTGCAATAAATTTCAGTTGATGGCAGTGTCCCAGCACGGAGGCATGTTTTGCTGGACAAAAAAAAAAAAACTTGGACATCACACTCCATTCTCTTAGCTACTGTGGCGTGATGAGGACGAATAAAACTTCCTGACATTACGCTGACACGCAAGATCATGAGTCGTCTGAAATTATCTGTGATATCAAATTCTTGCCTCCAAAACTTCTGTGCTCCCCATGAATGGCAAGAGTTGTCCTTTGCAATTACTGGCTGCCATTAGATTGCACTGAAGTATAAATAAATTTATAGTAATAATCTACAACCACGTAACTTCAGGCTGTGAATTTCCTAGCTCTCCACCCGCAAAGCAAGTGGTTAGTGCTTAGGGAGGCGGGGGGGAGCTCTGATAGAGTTAGCAGTTGGTCTGATTCATTATGAGTTGGTATGAAAACAATGGCCCAGAAACCAGTGGCCACTGTACTGTATTCTGAATGACATATTCAGAGTAACCAAGGTCCTGGCCACTTGTAGTCATTAACGCTTCTATAGATTTTACACTAGAGTAGGAATATTAGCCCCTGAGCTCTGGCCAAAGTCCAAGTCAAGAAGTTTCATTCTGCAATCCTAAAGTTAAATGTCAACTACAAAGCTGGCTACATTCAGCAATGTGTGAAGTCCCAACCGTGGGAAATATTTAGAGTGCTCAATCTCCATTGCCTTCTGCATGGCAACTCTCATCAATTTCAGTGGAGACATCTCTCAAGATAAGGCCCAATGCTTGCACCACCTTTTAGGACTATAGGTATTCTCAGTTGTTCTCCATGTCCACTGAAGATAGGAAAAGTAGTAACGGGTTTAGATACGCAGCAAAGGAGATTTAGATTACATATTAGGAAAATCTTTCCAACTCTAAAGATAGCTAAGCTCTGGAACAGGGTTTCAAGGGATCCTGTGCAATGCTGATGGCTTTTAAGGAACACCTGTCTGAGATGGTCTAGGTTTACTTGGTCCTGCCTTAGCCCAAGGGCTGAACTTTATCTCTTCTTGAGTTCCCTCCCTTCAAGCTCTACACTGTTGTGATTCTATGGCTTTTAGATTGATACATTAATAATTGGCCTATTTAAATTCACAGTTGGGAAGAGGAGGGCAACAGATACTCCAGCTCTTCTAAACATGTAACGAACGAAAAGTGAATACCTCACACGGCAATTTTTCACTCGGCCTCCAATTGCAGGGTGATATTCCCACATGGTTATACCAGAATAGGAATTTTTCCTTCAGTGAAAGCACCTCATATCACATTCACCTCATGCTGACTATGGTGGAATAAGAAGATTTATATGGGTTCCCTTCTGAGTCTCAAAAAGCTTTCTGGATTATGCATAAGCCAATGGTTCTCAGAGCTGTCAAACAAAAGACAGTGTTTATGAACACAGGTGAATGCACTGCTAGCACTTATGGTTTTCCATTTGGATCAATAGCACAACAGCATGTTTTGGCAAATCTAATAAAGTAAATTGTTTAATTACTTTGTAATTAAGGTTTATAGAAAAATGCACTCCATGTCTGCACCATGGTGGTGCTTCATCCCTGGTGTAGTTCCACTGAGGTCAACAGTGCTACAACACAGCTTATTTTGTCCCCTCATCACATTAATTAGAAAAGCAGACAAGACTTAGAAGTCTGAAAATTAATATTTACTATTATTAATGAAAAATCAGGAGCTTGGCAAATGAAACTGACAAAGGCTCACAGAACCTGTATAAAGTACTGGCGCACAAAGAAAGTAAGAAAACAGGCACATACACAAAGCAACCAAAAGCAAAATAGTGGTCCAAACTGAGGTTGGGACAATCATGGCTTTTCCACAGATGTTTTTCTCTTGGAAGATTGGAAGAGGGGATACAAACTATTACAGTACCTAAGGCTGAAGATAATTCAATTTTGCACTGACAGTGGACTGAAGAGTTGATGGTCAAAATTTTCAAAAGTGATTAACTGACTTCAGACTAAGTAACATTCACTTTCAGCAGGGTCAGGCCTACAATACATGGAGGCTCAGGAAAGGAATGTCTTCAGCGCTCACCCCTTCCATTTATTAAACTTTGATTACCTTATTTTTACTGAATTTGTATACAGTTTTGCAACTTTGATGCATGATTCATCACTGTCATATAAGAAAATAAATTGTCATGCTCAGATCTGTAAATCATATGTAAGTAAATTAAAATTGTATCATGAGCTTTTGTGAGCATAACCCACTTCTTCAGATGACGACATTCTACAGATGTCATTTGAAGAAGTGGGTTATGCCTATGAAAGCTCATGATATCATCTACGTTTTGTTAGTCTTTAAGGTGCTACCAGACTATTCATTGTTTTTTTCAGTTTTTCCAGTTACAGACTAACTCAGATACCCCTCTGAAGCTTCTGTACAGAAAAATTGTTCCCTCCAAACTTATTGAAACTTTTCATTTTAATTTTAAAAGAATCTGAAAAGTACTAACATCAAGAAATTGAATAGCGTAACACCACTGGGTGGACCAGAACTAAATAGTGTTACAGTAGGTTACAGTTTAGGCCTTGTCTACACTAAAAGGAAGATTGCTATTGCAGTAAGTTAAGACTTTCTAAATTGAATGTAGAGGGTGCCTCGACTAGCATCTGACACTCCTCCTTTTGTGAGGAGTAAGGGAAGCTGATGGGAGCATTTGCTCCCATTGGCCTCCCGCTGTGTGGACACCGCCAAGCTCGGCTTAAGGTAAAATGACTCTAGCTATGTATTCTACATAGCTGAAGTTGTGTGCCTTAAGCTAAGCTGCTAGATGTAATGTAGGAATGTTAGATACTGTGTAACTGAATAATCATGCAATCGCATCAAATGTTAGCAGTTACACGACTATTCAATATTACCAGGGCGTGGGGACAGCAGTTAGTGTATTCCCGGCCCCACTCCTAGGGTGCCCCGCCACCCCACGCTACTGCCTCTGTATCAGAGGTAGCAGCATGGAGTGGCAGCAGATCCTGTCCACATGGGTCCCAAACTCCCCACAGACAGAGGCTGCACCAGAATCCCACAGAGCAGCCTCTGTCTGAGGTGAGCTTGGGCCTGCTGTGGACAGAGGTTGCTCTGTGGCAGACTCTTCTGCCTCCACCCTACTCCGTGCTGCTGCCTCTCATAAAAGGCAGGCAGGGGCAGCAAAGAGAGGCCAGAAGCGGAGGGGAGGCAGGTGGCTCCATGAGCCAGCACATTTTCTCCTTTATTCAGTTTCAGTGTTCAGTGTGCCAGAGAGTTTTTGCATTAATAGTGCATAGCTGCACAGTGCAAGTTGTCATGCAAAAACTTAGTTCTTACTATTATTATTTGGCTTTAGGTACCTGGTAAAGTCTGGAAAGATAATTTGGGATTGCAGGACAAATATATTAACCTGATATTTATGTAAAAATGATAAGCAGTACCATAGCTAATAACATCCCAATTAGCTTCCACAATCAACATCGTTTTCATAAGTAACAGCCTATTATGATTAGTGAAGGCAATTCAGTGCCTCGTTAAGCTATCGTTTCAAACTATCTTCACATTTCAGAAGACAGTGCTGCTTTGGTTACACTCAATTCATACTTAGAAGGTTTAATTCCCGAATTAAAACACTAGATGTATCTTCTTTTTCTAAAAAGAAAAACTCACATTTTGAAGCACAAATCGGCGGCTAAGAATGGGTGGATTTCCCAGAAAATTCAGTTGTCTCAGAATCACTGAGAGCATGGGTCCCTGCCTGTAATGTACACAACTTCCAAAACTCCTTTTGCCACTGTGTCTTTCAAGCCCTTTCATTTTTCTCTTTTACCCACAGCACTTGACTGTGGGTTCCTCTGGAAGCTTCTTCTGCAGTTGCCTTGAAGGTTAAAATCTAAAGCAGGAAGAGTCCCAGACTACCAAAGCCTGAATTAATTGGCACGGGTAAAGAACACAGTGAGCTGCTTTCTTCTTACCATGACCAAGGAACTACAATAAACAAAACAACATTGTATCCCCAAACTCTTTCGTGTGTCTCACTCACACTGTTCAGCTGTAGAACTTCTGCCTAGAACAGAGGTGGAAAAAATCAGGCCTGAGAGTCAGACCCGGCCCACCAAGCATTTTTCTCTGGCCCACCCAGATGATTATCACCCAGTCTGTGCCACACACACAAGTCACTATTACGCACACACCACCACACACACCCTCCCAACTCTGTACCACACACTCAATCTGTGTCACAAAGTCTCTCTCACACACAGAATGTGTCTCTCACATTCACACACTCTTCTTCTCTCTCTTTCTCTGTAGCATCCAGTCACACCTTCTGCCTGAGGCCCCGCCCTTTCTGGGGGGGCGATTGGGGAAGGCTGGAGCCAGCCCATGATCACATACTCAAATTCATGAAGTGGCCCTCTGGGAAAATTATTGCCCACACCTGGCCTAGAACCATTGATGATGTGGAGGGACCCCATGACCTCCTCGAAACACCATAGAGGGGAGGGGCAAGAGGCCAGAGCTTCTATCTCCTGGACAGCATGGGTGAGGCCATGAGCACTTTGGTGACTGGCAAAGATTCATCACTGTGGGAAGTGTGGACCCTGCACAAATGTGAACAAAATGGGAATAATTAATTGAACTCACATGCTTTTGGTTTGTCTCCACATATAATTTCTGAGAGTAACAAACTCTGCTTGTTTGTTTACAGATTACTGCTATTAGGCCTGTTTTTATAAATCATATAATCTTGTTCTGCAATTTCAGCCCCGTTTATACGGTTTTTAATGTCCCATCCAGAAACTCCTAGACCTCTACACACATTCTATTACTCACATCTTCTGGAAGACATTCCCACTAGATATTGTTCCAATCCTCTAGAACCTTCTGTGCTTCCCAATCACACCATAGTCCAAGGTCCTTCTGACCAACCACCACATCTTCTCTGCTTGTGCTCTTTTGACCTGCCCCTTTCCACCAATATCTAGTTCCACTTAAGTCTCTGCTAGATTGCATAACAAGCCTGCCCCTCTCAACAAAAACGACTGGCAATAGACTATAAAGGATCTGATCTCACAACCCTACTGTCTTCTTTTTTCTCTACTTTTACTCATTTTTATCTTACGGCATGGTTGGGAGGCTATACGTGTTTCTATTTTATAATTACACAAAAAGTGCATAACTACACATCGAAAAGGGCCCTGATAAAAATTAAGGCAAGTGAAATGAATAAAGTGTACTTTGGGCTGCTTGGTGGAAAAAATAAAAGAAGGGCATGTCACATCCTCTCTCACCTTCACAGCCCTCTTTACTTTAACGCAAACAAAAGGGTGACCAAAAGAATATTTATTAGCAACCTTCTGCTACTTCACATCCAAGAGCACAGTGTGCTACCTGTACTTTGCCCCATGCCTCTGACAGATTTGTGGATCCTGTAAGGACAACATCCTCCCCTTTGTCAAAAGAAATGCATACTAGTAAAGAACAAATTCCTCTTGTTCATAGTCTAGGGTCTAAACCAAGAGTTCAGAGTCTTTTACACTTTCGAGACTTTGGCCCTTCTGCTGTCAGCAGTGGTGCATATTGCAATGCAGACATCTGTCCATTGGAATTGGAAAGGCCCTATCAGACTTCTTTCACTTAAACCGCAGAACACTTATCAGATGGTTACAAATTTCCTGAACTTAAGACCTGGACTGGATTTGATCCTGCAAACTTGCTGATGAAAGATCTAATTGCAGATCCTCAGCTGATATATGACGTCAAAGGAGCTATGAAATTGACACCAGCTGAGGATCTGCCCTTAAATCCTATCATCATCCTGATTAATCAAGTCTCCATTATTGCACATTTTTAATGATACTTAAAAAAAACAAAAAGCCTCAATTGTACCCCACAATCATCTTACAAATATTTTGATGATAAAATATATTATTACCTGAAAACAAACTCCTGGCTATACACAAGACTGAAACTTTTACCAAATTAAATTCAGTGAGAGAGGCTCAGAATGATTTCCACATAATATGGTTGGTATATTTATTGCAGAAACAGGCCATTATTCTTCTCAGAATTACTTGTTGCTTTCAATATTCTACCTGTGAGATTTCTAACATAATACGAGTTTAGGCATAAAGACAATAAAAGATGGTTGGGTAAATTCAAATCCTACAACACTTCAGTGACCTTATAAAGAAACAGCAGGACCCATCTTGTATCCAATCCAGGAAAAGTCAATGTAGATGTAACTTTAGCTCTGCACCCCTTACCTACATTCCTCATGTATAAAAAAAATCAACCAGCATCCTGATCTGGATTTGATATTTTACTCATTCTTCCTTTGGTCCAGAAAATGATGCCTATGGACCTGTGATTTATACCCATGTAGAAATCCAGATGATGAATTTGGTGGGTACATGTCATTCATGTGAAATTTCCTGCTCTATAAAACAGAGGGGAATATAATACAATCTAACCACATCTTTAGGAAGTGCTGGAAAATCTTCCAGTTTGATAAACTCTTTCCATTGTAAGAAGAATGATTGAACACAAACATAAATACCTATCTTTTCTTCCCCTTGCAAAGAAACAAAATAAAAGTTCCCACCAAACTCCATGAAAACCACAACAAGCAAAAACACAAATCAATCAACTATCCAGCTGACCAAACAAAAATAACCCTACTCTGAGCAGAGTTATAATGTCAAAAACAGTTAAATGAACCAAAGCTGTAATGAAGACCACTAAGGGCTTTACAATTGCTACTTGATTTCACATAGTATCAGCTCAGATACTTAGGAGCCCTGAGTGGATACAAAATTTTATATCCACATCCTCATTTGTATCCACAAAAATGAGCCGTGGATATGCGCATTCACACCCACGGATATAAAGCAGATTTACAGGGTTCTAGACATAACATTTATATCCACATCAGTATCCACAAAAATGAGCTGTGGCTATTGTGGATTTGTAGGGCTCTACAGATACTATAATGCCTGTAGGCAGTATACAATCTTTTCCTGGACAGAGCACTGGGCTGGGACTCAAGAAACCTGGGTTCTAGTCCCAGCTCTGCTACTGGTTCATGGGGGTAATCTTGTCCAAGTCACTTCCTCTCTCTGTGCTTCAGTTTCTCATTTGTAAAATGGGAATAAAGATAACAGCCTCCTTTATAAAGCACTTTGATATTTGCTGATGAACATACTTTGGAAGAGCTAGGCATTATGATGATAGATACTCAAGATTATACTGTTCAAACATAAATTTCTGTCCTCCACATTCAGACTGGTTACTCTGGTCTCTGATGATCTACTGACTTCTTATTAAATGAGTCTGATCTCATTTCAGATAATAGAATAAAAAGAATTAGGTTCTTTTTACTAGATCCAAGGGTATGTCTACCCGTCCAACTCAAAATGGGATTACCAGTTGTTGGGGACATACCCATTCTAGCTATGATCAAGTGGCAGCACAAAGGGGGGGGGGAAGACAATAGTCACCCCAAGTATACACTCATGCAAGATGCTAGGTTCAGACAAGACAGACAGCCTCACATCCTTTGCATTGCTGCAGCTATGTTATGCTATGATACACTATGCTATTTGTATGCTACTTTCTTCATCAAAGCTAGTGTGGATATGCCCAGGTCAATGTGCAGACATATAGCAAGTAAGTTGTGGGAACAGTTACCAGCATGTTTGTTGCTAGACTGTTGTCACTAAAAGACAATAGGAATAGTTTTCAGGTGTAATGCTTCATGCCCCATCAGGACTAGACAATAATACTTTGAGACACTTTGTGAAGAGGGCCTGAGACACAAGCTTTCAGAAGATTTTTCTGGCCCTCAGGACTACTTACAAAATCTTAGGGCCTTTGGCATGATGTCACAAATACCAGGGCCACAGATGTTACAACTAGAAGTGGCATTAGTTTAGGATAGTAGAGAGTTGGGTCCTGCCAAGGGAAGGAGAGAAGTGAGAAGAACAGGAGGCAGCCACAGGAAAAATGTCAAGCTTTGCACTTTCCCACTGTGAGACAGTGATGTTGGGCAGCAGATGCTAAAGGGGAAAGCAGGCCAGCACAGGAAGAGAGGGGAGTGAAGACCAGGACAGCAAAAGGGGAGAGTGGGATTGGGAGGAAAGCACCAGATAAAGGAAAAGTGATGCTGTAAGGGAGATAAAAGATGGATCCATTAAACTGTAGGGAAAGGAAGAGCTGGGTATGGAAATCTCTAGAGGAAGAAAATAGGAAGAACAAAAAGGTTTATAGGAGAATACAAAGAAAAGTTTGGGAAAGAGAAGAGAACAAAAACAGAGTGACCAGGATAAATGTGAGTTTTTAATTTCATAAGTAAAAAGCATGAAAAAGAGAGAGTTTAGTTGTCTCAAAAAAGAGCCTCCACATATATTCTGGGCACTTCATGCTGTCACCCATCTACTGGCCAGAATGATATCCTACCTGCCAAATTAAAGCAGGTTTAATGCACAGCCTCTGAGAAAGCAGGAGTTCAGTCCAACAGTCGGGCCTCAATCAGTAATGACCACACACTGGTTTAAGTCTTTTTTCCACTTGTGAAATTCAGCATTCTCTGCAGGTTGTCATTTGTCTGTATTACAGATGAATGCTCCAGATACTTGATATGGAGACAAAAATCAAAAAGATGCTGATTTTCATTAGAAATCGTTTTGCAAGTGTGCTCATTTTAAACTAAGACTTCAGACGGGTTCTAAGAATAGAGAGGGCAGAGAAGATCTCTGAGATAACTACTGTGGGCTACCTGATCAGTTATCTCATTGGGGACAAGATGAGAGGGATTTTACATAGCAGGCCATGGCAGCATGTCTGGAACTGCTACAGTCTAGTGGGTCAAAAAAAACTACTCTTTAGGAAGTGCCTGGAACAGCTATACTGAGTGCACAAGAGCATTTCTAAAGGAGTCACTGCCTTCTATATGGGAAATATGACATGTCCTCACACTGGCCCCACCTACTGGGCCAAACAAGGAAAGGATCTCCTCCTCTGAGTGGGGATATGTTGACTTTTACCGCACACACAAACACAGTCTTTCATATCAAAACTATCCTCAACTTTACAGATTTAGGACCTGCTGACCACTAGCAGTTCCTCTGGAAGTCAATGGCAGCTGCAGACACTTGGAACCTCTGAAAAATCAAGCCGTGTGTGTCCAAAAACGGATGCCTAAAAGCAAAGGTGAGTACTAACCCCCCACTCCGCTCAATTGATCGGTGTGTTGAACAGATGCAAGAGAGTAAAATTGATGGTAGGAATCATTTTCTTGAGCTGCAGAGCAGCTGCAGAACCCCTCCCAAGAGGGTTCTGTAGTCTCGAGGCTAGAGTAGTATCTATTATGCCTTTCTTAGCCCCTCCCCCTGGTAGGGAGGACTGGAAGAGTGATTAGAAATTCATCAGGACAAGGACTGTCTTTTTTTGTGTGTCTGTACAACATCTAGCACAATGGGCCCTGCGCTGTGATTTGGCAACACCACAATACAAATAATGGCAATTAATAATCTGGATAACTCCAGATACGGTAGCCCAATTCTGGTCAGTCTGTAACCTACTGCTATCTACCTCCCATTTATGGACCCCTGATGGAACAGCACTCCTTGCTTTTTCCCCTCTGTACTTCCCAGCAGTCCTGCCCCTCCTCATGGACTGAGATTGAGTATGCTTCTAGGGCATCAGCCATAATCATGATGGGCTGATGACAGTGGGTAAGAAAACTGATTTGTACAGGTGTTTGGAACAGCAGGAAAGATCCTGCTAAGTCTGGGCTTGTCTACATAAGAAATGTGCACTAGTATAACCAAAGGTGAGAATTTACATCTATATAGTCACGCTGTGTAAACACTCCTATTGCAGTACAATAGTGGTTTTCTTGGATTTAGTTTAAGGAAGTTGGGGGCGGATTTCTCCAGATAATCTGAAGGCATTCTAAAACTGAAGTCAGAGTATCCACAAAGGGGTTTACACCAATTTAACTATATTCATCTAAAAACTAAGATAGTATACACCAGTGCAACTTTCCCATGTAAACAGGACAGAATTTACTTTCCCATATAAATTCAGTAAAGGGAAGGTAATTCCTCCCTGGACTATTCCTAGCAGTCTTCACTAGTATGCAAAGTCTCAGACACTCCTCAGCTGTACCTATGGGACATGACAGCTCTCCGCTTTTGCTCTCAGTCTCTGCACTGCAGTTAGTCATTTTTGGAACCAGGTAGCACTGCATTCCTGGCTGTTAATGATGTTGACTGGCCTTAATTTTTACTTTAAATGTAGACATACCCAGCAAAGCAGAGTGTGATGCACAACACAGCACAGCACACAGTAAAAGCAATACGTATCATTGCTATGTTATGGTCAAGGCTCTGAACATATCCGCCAAGCAAACACTAGTAGTGATGCAAGAGAGAGACTATTATATTTGCTAGCTGTGCTAATGGAGGATAGGATCATGGTATAATTTCTGGGCTTCAAATGTGAAATAAGTATAGTTATATATACTGCTGTACAGGACCCCACAGAACCAAGAATGTGTAGAATAATTATTCATCAGGAAAATGGTTGCACTAGAGAGAGTCTTATTCTGTTGTTCCACAATAAAGGATGAACTCATCTCTTCACTGATGGATGAATCTTTCTTGTATCAGCTATGTTGCCTTTACTGTATCCCAGTTTCCTGCTGTGGATGCCAGTACTTCAAAGGCCACTGTTTTCATAGACACTTTGGCTATCAGTTTGTTTAGAGCAGGGATGTCATAGTGTAGTCAAATATCCGATTAACTGATATGCCTGAGCTTATTGGTTAATCTTATCAACTACGCGCATTTTCCCCTTTTGCTGCCTCTGAATTAGCAAGCGGGGGGAGAGGTGGGAGCCAGTACACATGAGAAGCAGGCACAGAGGCAGGGAGGGGGGCAGGAAGGAGACAGTGCGAGGGGGGAGCCACCTGCCCCCTGCTGCACTACTGCCTCTATCAGGGGAAGCAGCATGAAGGCGGGGGTCAGAGGACACTGCCGAGCAGCATCTGTCCGCTGCAGGCCCAGGCTTGCTGTGGAGAGAGGCTGCTCCATAGGATGCCGGTGCAGCCTCTGTCTGCAGAGAGCTTGGGGGGCCCCCACAGACAGGGGCTGCTGCTGCCCCATAGTGCTGCCTCTGTATCAGAGGCAGCAGCACAGGGTGGCAGGCAGGAGCCAGTCTGAATAAGGACCTGGTCTGCACGGGGTGCTGATATACAGGCAGCAGTGCAAGGTGGCAAGGGATTCCCCGAGAGTGGGGTTGGGAGTGCACTGGCTGCCAGCCCTGCACCCTGGGACTATCAACTAGTCATGTAACTGATAATATTTGATGCAGTTATAGGACTATTCAGCTAATCGCTATCTAACATCCCTAGTTTGCAGCCTGTCTTGGCAGGACCCACATCTGGATTCCTCTTCAAATCTAACTGATGTTACTGCGATGGCAGTGGTTGCTGCATCTATGACACCTGCAGTACTGGCAGCTCAGACCTAGGGCCTGGGCCCAACTCCCATTCAAGTCATTAAATGGAAGTCAGGCCATTGACTCTAACGTGCATTGGACTGAGTCCCAGAATTCTTGAGAAAGCAGTAGCAGTCCTGAGAAACTGCCCAATGACAGGGAACTACAGCTCCTTCACTCCCATCCTCATCCTCATAACACCACCTACTGTACAGGTATCCACAGCCCCCTGAGCGAGCCTCCCCAGCACACGGCTCCAGCCTCTCCAGCCCCCGAGCACGGAGAAGGCAGGCATCTCCAGTCTCCTGCCCTCCAGCACAGGCAGGGTGCACTGCCCCGGTGTCCCCAGCCTCAGCGTGGTTGAAGCCCAGGGACAGTGCTGAAACAGGGGGCATTCTGGGGGCACCATGTGGGCGGGGCTGGGCTGGCAGTTTGGGAAGACAATGCTTCCCACTGCCTCTTATACCCGCTGCCCATATTTTGTGTTACGGCTGATGCCTTCTCTCACTTGAATCAAGTATATCAAGCATTTGTCTCAAGGCAAGTGAGGGAAGAACTCAGAAAGACACTGATCATGTTACATGGTATTTTGCTCAAACTAGCACTCAGACATTTGTTAGCTTGAATCATAAAAAGAAAATGAGAATTATACCATGTTACTATGCTACTGTGCCCTTGCCTGCCTCTGTGTCAAAACAAGGAAAGATGGAATCTAGGTAACTTTTCCCAAGTCAAGACAAGGCATATGCTGTTGTGTGTGGCACTGAGTGCTCATGCCACGGTGAATCTGACCTCGCCTGGTCTACACATTCTGAGCCTGGTTCTCAGCTACTGACACCTTACTTAGGCATTCACACGAGTGCAACCTCAGTGTAAAAGAGTACCTTGTGTTTGAGGAATGGCTTTATACCCACTGAGCACTCTCTGTGCACAGGTCTAAATGATTATACAAGGGATAAAGTACTGGAAAATCATTTTATACTCTAGTTGATGTGTGGCTTTGCTCCACACTCCAATACTTGGGCATTTGGTCACCACCTCCTCTCTGTCTGCAGATTGTGTTTGTACTAAAGACCTGCTAACAAAGCCACAGTGTCCCCTTTCACCCAATGCTCTGATGCTTCTGCTGCCACCATTTCTACTTGTTGCTGTGTTGTGTCATCATCTATTCTGTTGCCAGTAATGCATGATACATATTCCTTCAGCAGCAAAAGGAGCATTTAAGTATTTTAGTTGGTGGACAATGAGCATTGCTGAACAGTGACTCCTAAGACTCACTACATGTTTTGTCTCATTCCCCAGCCACTATATATCATTCTAGCCACCAGTTAACCTTTTCAGAGGGTTATTTAGGTTCCAATCCTGCAAAGTACTATATGCAGATAGAGAAGTCAGGATTGAGCCGTTAGTGCACTCGATATCTATTGCTGCTATTCTGGTGTAAAATCATAAAGACCACATGCTATTTCTTTCCATTGAATGGTTTCCAAAATCTGAACCTTCTATTTCTCCCCCAAACAGGACTTCTGAATACAGTATAATACTTCTATCTTCTGATTCAAAGTAGCAACCAGGCTGCACATTCCTAATTAATATGCAGTTCATAACCTTCTATGAAAGCCCTTTTATTTTTAATATAACAGAAGAAAATTCACACAGAAAAAAAAATCATGTTTAACTAATATTAATGTTTTGACACCACAAAACAGAGCTGAATTCATGAAATGAAAATAAGATGAGCATGATTTGGTCATGATTATGAATTATCTAGCCTTTGTTGACAAGGTTGTGTCACATTCACAACATTATTTATACTTTGGGATGTCTTTCGGCGAGCGTATCATACAAAGCCTGGCAAACAGCACATACGAGTCATGGCACTCACTGAGATCCCGTGGGCCTGCAGGGAGCAAGCTGCTTCACTCTGAGAATCAGGAGTCTTTCATGACAGCAGCTTGCTTTTCTCTCGTTAAAGCACCCAGTCCTGCTCTCACGGAAGCCCATGGCAGAAGAGTCAATGATGCTAAAAGAATCTGGCCTCCTTGGTGACTATAGATGATACCCATTTATTCAGAAATTATTCCCCTCCTCCCCTCATATTCCAAACCACTAAACACCACTAAACAATAATGCCATCTGATCACTAAAAATAAAATACCTTTTCTTCTTTGTCTCTGCATGTATTCCTTCAGGGCCTTTTTTTTTTTTTTCCCCTGCTGTTCAGCAAACCTAGGATGTTATGAGTTCTGGGTGTTTAACAGATATCATGACACCCTCAAAGAATATGGCAGCAAGTCTCAGCTTTCACATCAGTTGCTCCAATATTTTCATTCAAATTAAGAATAAGATTTGTATTTGTTCATTTGATCGTTATGTAAGAATTTACTCATAATAGGCATAATAATGTTAAATCTTCTGCTCAGAGGATGAGTAGAATAATATTTTAATGGCCATTTTTTAAATATATAAACTACATACAATCCCTTATAAAAGAAATATATAGTATAAATGTCTATACTAATCAGACTGCATTTGTAACAATTGGCATCCTGATTCTTGCTGATGTCACTAGGACGACATAAGAATTACATGCGCGTGTAAGAGTTGCAGGATCAGACTATAGTATAGAGTTCAGTTTCCTGATAGTGACACACATTAACACATCTTTCCACACCTCTGCATAGATCAAAATAGTTGTAAATAAGTAAATTGATCATGTGAAACCAAAAACAGGTAGAACAAAAGGACTCTGGTGCCTCTGAACACAGAAAGGGAAGATCTCTAAAATGTCCTGCATAGTGCAATTAATCAGGGCTAATTTAACATCTGATTCAACAATATTTCCCATACGAAGTGCTTGCCTAGTCTATGGACATGCTTGCAGTAGTGTACTTGTGTGCAAAAAAAAAATCAAACATAAAACCTGATCACATGCTCACAGCAGGAAACTATGTTAGGCTTTATTCAGTAAGGTATAAGGCACTATCATTTAGCTCTTCCCCAGCAGGAGGAAAAATGGTGGCACAGAGGAGAACTATCACATCAGACACACTCCAGGGGTCTCTTTTACCTACATTGTTCCTCTCCCAAATGTAGCTCTTTAAATTTTAAATAGAAAAAGAACACAGAAACATTGTGCAGTAGAAAAAAGTCACAGAGGAAAAAATGAGGAAAACATTTCCCATTAAACAAGGTAAATACTCTAAAGTTCACAGATTACTTTGATGTGTGCAGCATGTGCCTTTAAAACTTAAAGAAACACCTAATCAAAGTGTTGTTTTGAGAAGATGTTTTTAGTACAGATATGGCCAAGTTACACAATGGGTTTTATGGTGAATATTTACACTTTCATATTGTCAAATACTTTGTTAAATAAAAATTATGACTGGTCATGACAAAAATATAAAGGATAGAACACATTTTCAGTGTGTCTGAATTTAAAAATATACTCAAGAAAATAATAGTGTATTTTCTTGTTTTTATAGTGAATTATGCACAAATTGTAAGTAAAACCTACTTTTTAAAAAATGTAACACTCATCTTATTTTGTACTACTTGAAGTGGACAGTAAGAAAAATACAGTTAGCAATGCACAAGAATCCAGAAATTAAAATTAAGATGTTTGGAGAATAAAAAGGGTAAATACCAGTTTTCTGAAACTCTATTAATTGCACTGAGAAAGAGACATCTTCTGGAAGACCTATAGCTGAGGAATGAGTACATTTAACTCTGATATATACTGTGTATGTATAGCCAACTGGAATCACATTGTTACTCCACTTTTTAATTCCTTCTACTTCACATTAATGACAAAAAGGCTGCAAATGATTTTGCAAGGATTTTGCCACTGACTTCAATGGAAGAAGGAATGGTCCCTAAATTACCCAGCATTGTTCATGCTAGATCAGATTATTTCTACTCCCTGCTCAGGTGTACAAGTGAGGTAGGACAGTAGAATGACCTGGATGAGGGGATAGATTGCACCCTCAGCAAGTTTGCAGATGACACTAAGTTGGGGGGAGAGGTAGATACGCTTAAGGGCAGACATAGGATCCAGAGTGACTTAGACAAATTGGAGGATTGGGCCACTAGAAATCTCATGAGATTCAACAAAGACAAGTGTAGAGTCCTGCACTTGGGACAGAAGAATCCCAAGCATAGTTACAGGCTGGGGACCAACCAGTTAAGTTGTAGTTCTGCAGAAAAGGACCTGGGGGTTACAGTGGATGAGAAGCTAGATATGAGTCAACAGTGTGCCCGTGTAGCCAAGAAGGCTAATGGCATATTAGGATGCATTAAGAGGAGCATTGCCAGCAGATCCAGAGATGTCATTATTCCCCTTTATTCGGCTTTGGTGAGGCCACATCTGGAGTATTGTGTCCAGTTCTGGGCCCCCCACTACAAAAAGGATGCGGAAGCATTGGAGAGGGTCCAGTGGAGGGCAACCAAAATGATTAGGGGGCTGGAGCATATGACCTACGAGGAGAGGCTGAGGGACTTGGGTCTGTTTAGTCTGCAGAAGCGAAGAGTGAGGGGGGATTTGATAGCAGCCTTCAACTTCCTGAAGGGAGGTTCCAAAGAGGATGGAGAGAGGCTGTTCTCAGTAGTGACAGATGGCAGAACAAGGAGCCATGGTCTCAAGTTGTGGTGGGAGAGGTCCAGATTGGATATTAGGAAAAACTATTTCACTAGAAGGGTGGTGAAGCATTGGAATGGGTTACCTAGGGAAGTAGTGGAGTCTCCATCCCTAGAGGTATTTAAGTCTCAGCTTGACAAAGCCCTGGCCAGGTTGATTTAGATGGGATTGGTCCTGCCTAGAGCGGGGGGCTGGACTTGACGACCTTCTGGGGTCTCTTCCAGTTCTATGATTCTATGATAAGGGGATGGTTGGATGAAATAACATGATCTTGGTAACTAATTGTCCATTCATTATCAGTTGGAAATAGGTCAATGGAGGGATGATAGGAGTTGCTATAGGGAACTTTCTGGGTGTCTGGCTGGTGAGTCTTGCCCACATGCTCAGGGTTTAGCTGATCGCCATATTTGGGGTCAGGAAGGAATTTTCCTCCAGGGTAGATTGGCAGAGGCCCTGGAGGTTTTTCGCCTTCCTCTGTAGCATTGGGCACAGATCACAGCTGAAGGACTCTCTGCATGTTGGGTCCTTCAAAGTATTTGAATGCTTCAATATCTTCGATATAGGTGAGAGGATTATTCTAAGAGGGGTGGTTGAGATTCTGTGGCCTGCACTGTGCAGGAGGTCAGACTAGATGATCATAATGGTCCCTTCTGACCTTAAAGTCTATGAGTCTATGAGTCTAGAAAGGAAACAAACTGTGTCAGCTTGGGTCCCCGCCATATTTTTCCATTCTTGGGTTTCTTGCGCCTTTCTCTTCAGCATCTGGTAGCAGCCATTGTCAGAGACAGGATATGACCACATGGACCACACAGCTGATCCAACAGGGCAATTTCTGTATTCTTTGATTGCCATCTCGGCACTAAAGGAGAGGGACCACTCCCTCCCACATTGCACCTTAGGTCACAAGCTGCATACAAAGACACTCCCTTCCTCCCCAAATTACATACCTACAGAACTAGCCAGGCACAACATCAGAAGGGCTGGTGCAGAGGGGTGTTTCCCTCATGCCAGAAGGTTCTGGAGAGATTGTGCCTTTTAGGATTCTTTGCACAAGGAGTTTCAAGGGGCTAGGCCTCCCATTTTAGTCCACTGGCTAATGTCAATGGGAGTGAAGTATCTAATACCTTTGAAAATCTAGGCTTAACTTTACATGCCATTTTTTAAGAATCTGTATACATTATAAATTGGTATATGCATGAAGTAAGCTAAATTATATATTATTTGTACAGTCTAAAATATTTTTTGATAAATATCAGCACTAATCTTTTTCAAATATAATCCCTATAATTAAAGATAGAGTTGAAAAATTACAAATTTACTATTTATGTAACTGCTAAAATAATGTTCCTAAGAGAAATTTGGTTGGACTGCAAACAGGAACTGTCAAGCCTACCTCCTAGAGTATCCAATTCTAAATAAAAAATATATCCATTAAACAATGGTTTAAAGATAAATTATTTAAAAATGCATTAATAAAACATTATGCAGTGCTGGTTGCAAAAGAAATATCCTACAAATCCAGGCAATCATACTGTTAGATACCTTCTCTGGCCATGCTGAAATCATAGAGGAAGAAAAAAATATATAAACCACTTTATGTAGCTAGGTGATGTATTATTTGATAGGGAACACTTTACTGTGAGTATCCATTAACTGATGCTTATACTGTAACTCATAGTCTATGACATCCACATGAATCTCAAATGAATTTGCAACTATCGATGTTATTTGAATAAATTTTGTTTGGATTGGGGCTCTTTTTTGAACAGATGTAGTCTGCTCATGTATGAGGGGCTACTTCTGAACTGAAGGTGTGTCAAAGTACTGGACATAGAGAAGATACAAACTGGTAAATGTTTGTTTAATCTGGTGGAATAGGGTAATCAGAAAACATACAGGCAAAGAACGGTATATAAAGAAAACAGTAAAACAGGAAAGGAAGCAGCAGCTAAAAAGAAAATCAACAATGGCCTGACTTCAGAAATATTTTTTAAAAAAGAGAATAGCAGGAGTGTGTGCACCCAAAGAGAATTTTGTTGTTTACTGGAACAAAATTTTTTTAAAAAGCAGAATCAAATGCTGAGATATACGCACTGTTTAGAAGAAATTAAATGGAACAGAAGGAGAAGGAATAGCCTTATGTTGTGTGTAAAGGTTAGATAGTGATTGAAGATACCTTAGAGAAACAACCTTTAAGGTAGACTTATTGTGGCCCAAACATAAAAATAATAAAAGATCTAAGGAAGGTAATGGAAGAATTTGATATAATCTATCACACAAGAGAAAACCATTTTGGGCCTAGTTCCATATCCTTGCATAGAAATATCTCATGATGTCGACAGCCCAGAATCAGGGCATGGAAACGGAAATGTAGATGAGAGAAAGTAACTAGACTGAAGAAACAAATAAAACAATGTCTGCTTCCTTAGGATTAAAAAGGAACACAGTCCTATAGTTAGGGTCCAATCCTGCCAACTCTTTTACCGGAAGTCAATAGGGATACTTGCTTGAGTAAGGGCTACCTACAGCAGATTTCCAAAAGGGGTTCATAATCTCTCAATTAGGCTGTGTCCAGACTCTGGGGTTTTTTCGGGAAAAGTAGCCTTTTCCCGAAAAAACTTCCCCTGCGTCCAGACTCAAGCCGCGTTCTTTCGAAATTATTTCGAAAGAACGCGGCTTTTCTTTCGATGGCAGTAAACCTCGTTTCACGAGGAAGAACGCCTTCTTTCGAAAGTTCCTCTTTTGAAAGAAGGCGTTCTTCAATGTAAATAGGGCTTCCTCGAAAGAGAGCATCCAGACTCGCTGGGTGCTCTCTTTCGAAAAAGCGGATTGCTCTTTCGAAAGATCCGCCTGCAGTCTAGACGTGATCTTTCGAAAGAGGCTCTTTCGAAAGATGCTTTCGAAAGAGCCTCTTTCGAAAGAAGCCTGCAGTCTAGACATAGCCTTAGAGGCATAAATGTAAGTTCAGACAACTCTTCAGAGTGCCACCAACCTTCATCACTTTCTATCACAATCAAGTACAAACAACTCTTCCCATTTCACCAACCTTACATCTCAGTCGTGCCGAAATTACATTGTAGCCTGCCAACTTCCATCTAAGTCTAATGTCATGTGGATACTACATTATTTGTTCCACCACCCTGGCTGGGTTAGATATGAGGATACAGAACTCTGTGTAATGAACACAATGAATGCATCACAACCCCTATCACCTCATTAGTTCTCCTAGTGGCCTTCTTTGCACGATGAACAATTAGGGTGACAACAAAGAGTCTAGTGTTACCATACAAGGGAGAATGCCTAGGGAAGTGGAACAATGGCTCATAAATGCCCTCAGAAAGCTAAGACCCATGCCATTAAAGAGTAACTCCATCCACCTTTGCTCAAGCCCACAAGCAAGTCAACAGAAACACTTGATTACTGGTTTTTAAAAACCTAACAAATGGCTGGCAGATCTACAAGAATCAACATGATCATTTTTCTTTGTCCAGAGTGTCATGGTATGGCTCAGAATTCAAGCCACAAAATGATCTAATGTAGTTAGTCTCAGAGGGGTAAGCTGTGTTAGTCTGTAACTTTATAAACAGTAGTCCTGTGGCACCTTAGTCCTGGTCTACTCAAGTTGGTTATTTCAAAATAATAACTCCTGCTCGTCATAAGGAATAACACTTATTTCAAAATTGTTATTTCAAAATAGTGTTAGTGTGGAAGCTCAGCTGCTACTATTTTGAAATAATTGGCCTACACAGGCCTCTCACAGCTACACTTTTGGCTGCTCTAGCCACACCCCTGACAATGCAATGCTCCCCTTCTCCTGCAGAGTTTAAAGGGAAAGGCAGAAGGGAAAACCCTGCTAGCCCCAAGCCACACAGCACTAATTTTGGGAGCCAAAGCATAGCCCAGAGCTCTCTCTGCACCCCTCATAGCTGCCAACACCCCCACAGCACTCTCTGATGTCCCTGGCCAGGGACAAAAGAGGGCACCAGCCTGCACTGGTGCAGGGATCCTGGATCTCATCAAGGTCTGGAGGGAAGAGACTGGCATCCAGGATATCTGAATCGGGGTGGAATGCCAATGTGTACGGCCAGATGGCTACCAGCCTGGCATAGAAACGACATACCAGGACCCAGGACCAGGTCCACATGAAAATCAAAGAACTCTGGGAGGCCTGCACTAAGGTCAGGGAACAAAATTCTCGCTCTTGGCCGGCACCACACACCTGCTGCTTCTATGAGCATCTGGATGCCATCCTGGGAGTGGTGCTCCACCTCTTCACCCCATCAATGTTGACTCCATCCAGGCCATACCCAGCATTAGCCTCCACAAGGGCAAGGTTGTGAAGGAGCAGGACAAGGAGGAAGAGATGGAGGAGGAGGAGCAGGCCAGCCAGGACACCATGCCGACCAGCCAGGAGCTAATCCTCAGCCTGGAACTGGTCCCCCTTCCCAGAATGGCTCCCAGGGCTTGGGCAATCCCAGGGAAAGCACTTCAGGTGAGTTCCATCACTTTCCCTCTATACACATGAGGAGGCAGGTGATGGGCTGTGAGGGGCTGCGTGCTCCTTGCTCAGCCTGGGAGTCACATAAGAGCCTATGCATGTGGGTGAAGAAGAGGGGATCCCAGAAAGCAGCCTCTGCCACTCATACCGCTTCATACTCACACCCCTTTGCCGCTCAAGCAAACAGGGATAAAAGTTCTCTCTCTGTGGGATGCCAGCAGTTCCAGACTTGGCTTGTGTGGGACACAGGAGGAAGGAAAGCCACCCCATCCCTCCCTCCTGCCCTCAAGCTCCTGCCCTGACCAGCATCTTCCCATGCCTGCTTGTCCCTGGGACACGGGAGTAACAAAGTTTCTCTGAGATGCCCATGCAGGAAAGTGCCTGCTGTCTAGGCAACAGATGGCCTTGCTCGAATCACATTGCCATTATCTTAACCGAGACCTGCGGTGTCAGCTCAGAGATTCGAGCAAGGCTTCATGCACAGTGTTTTCTGGGTTGACTGCCCTTGCCACTGTTCTTCACAACTGGGTCAGCTGCAAGTCCACCACCACCAATACCATCTTCCTGACTCCAGGAGATCCTGCTGTGAAACCAGATGACCTGCCTCTAGTCCCTCATCTGGGGCTTCAATGAGGAGCGCCAGGAGCAGACCGCTGACTGAGAAGAGCACCGGGCTGACTGGGAGCAGCAGAAGGCCATGGAGGAGCAGCTGTTGCACCAACACAAGGCCATGTGCTCCACCACGTCTGTCACAAAGCGTATGGTCCCATGTATGAATTAGGCCACCAGCCACCTCTCCACCCTACCTCACTAATTTCCTGCCCCCCCAATTCCCTGCCAATTCCCAGCCCCCCCAACTTCCTGCTCCCCCCAATTCCCAGTACCTAAGCCCACCCTGCTGGCTTCTCCTCCTAGCACCCCCCAGGGTCTCTGAACACATGGCAGTGGGACCTCCAAGGTAGCTGAACCACTCTGAGGAACCTGAGGCAGGTGCCATTTCCAGACTCATCCATGAGCCCCTATGCCCTCTTCTTCCCCCTCCTCTCACCTCCATTCCAGGTTTTTTCCCCAGTCCCTCCCTTGTTGTATATTCCCCAATAAAAAAATCAGAGTTCTTTCTTCAAACAAAAAGGCTTTTTTATTTGGTCTGCAGGAGAAGGGAAAAGTGAGAAGGGAAATCAGGGGAAGAGAGGAGTGGGGGAGGAAAGGCACAAAGGGGAAATGCAGGGGTTCCTTGTGGAGAGGGATGAGGAAGAGTCTCACAGGTGGCCTTGGCTGAAATTCTCCTTCAAGGCCTCCCGGATGAGCACAGCCCACTGATGTGTTCTCTTGATTGCGCTGTTGACTGGCTGCTCATATGCCCTGGCCAACCAATCAGCCTCTGCCCCCTACTCTGGCAGGAAAGTCTCTCACTTACACCCACATATATTGTGGAGCACACAGTAGTCTGCCACCATGTAGGGGATGTTGTGGTCACTGAGGTCCAGGTGGGTAAGGAGACTTCTGATCCTCCACTTTAGGCAGCCAAAGGCACACTCCACCACCATGCAGCACCTGCTGAGCCAGGCACTGAAGTTCTCCTTGGTGGGGTTCTGACCATGTAGAGCTTCATCAGCCAGGGAAGCAAGGGATAGACTGCATCACCTGGGATGCACATGAGTATGTCCACGTCCCTGACCCTGATGGTGTAGTCAGGAACAATAGTACCAGCCTGCATCCTCTAGAGCAGGCTTGAGTTCCGGAATATATGGGCGTCGTGCACCTTCCCTGACCACCCAATGTAAATGTTCATGAACCATCCCTTGAGGTCCAACAGGACCTGCAACCCATCAAAAAGTACCCCTTTCTGTTTATGTAGTCTGAGGTGGTCAGAGGCCAGGATAGGGATGTGGGTGCTGTCTATGGCCTCCCTCTTCCCCCACCCCTTCCCTCTCCCCCCAGATGGGAAAGCCCATGGCAGCAAAGCCAGCGATGATAAGATCGATGTTCCCCAGGATGACGATCCTCCGCAGCAATATGGTGTTGATGGTCTTGACTACATGCATGAGCATGGCTCCGACCACAGATTTTTTCCACACCAAACTGGTTCCCAATAGAGTGGTAGCTGTCTGACATGGCGAGCTTCCACAACGGGATGGTGGATCTCAGCCAAGTGTCCTGTTGCCTGAGGACGGAGGCAAGCCATTTGCAGCAGCTCCAGCTCCATGTTGTTAGTGCTGTGGCATCTGCAAGGGCAACCAGAGCACATGGCATGAGTCTGGTGTCCCACAAGCAGATATGCAGTGGAGAAGAGGTGTGTGAGATGCTACTGTAGAGAGGCACGTGTCTCAACAAGCAGATTCTGGAAATGACCGCCCTCCCTAGAGTGTTTCCAGGGGCTTTCAATATAACATAGGTGCCAATCAGCGTGGATGTGCTATTTTGAAATACTTCTGAGCTATGTCGATGCTGCGTTTTGGTGTGGACATGGTTTCAAAATAGTTTATTTAGGAGTTATTGTTTCAAAATAAGTTGTATTGAAATAATTTCCTAGTGTAGACATGCCTTTAGAGATTAGCAAATATACAAGATCATGAGCTTTCATGGGTAAAACCCACTTCATCAGATTAGTAGGTTTGTACATAGAATGAAACGTTTATCTCAAACACACCAAGAACGTGGAAAACCTAAAAATCTGAAGATGGGCTCTGTGGTGTCCTAACACTTGTCTCTCTCTTATGACTGAAGGTCATTCTGGCCCCCTAACAATAAATATGCTCCTCCAAATCCTCAGCAAGTACAAATTCAAGTAGTCCCACTGATCTCAATCAAGCAGCAGCTATTTACACCAGCTCAAGATCTGGCCCACAACATTTAAAAAAAATGTGTGTGAACATGGGAAATTGAAAAGTAATGAATGGAAAAAAGAGGCTTGTAGGGAAGTAACTAAAGCAGTTATATCACAGGATTGGAGAAACTACAGAACGAAGTGAAGGGAAAAGTAAAGATGGAATAAGGAAGCCTGTGCAAGAGGCAGAGATAACTACTGACAGATGCTTCAAATACATAAGACCAAGAAAGCAATGCCCCATTCCCACGCAGAGCGCACTTGCTATTCCAACATATGGTCTGAAGTAGTAGCTGCTGCCATTCCATGTTGTCTTTAAACAAGTTAAATGTTACTAAACCCAGCCTCAGCAGCTCTCTCACACTAGTTTGGGGTCAACAGCAATGAACTCTGATCTGCACTGAGCCCAGGATGTAATACCCCTTCGCCC
Organism: Pelodiscus sinensis; assembly: GCF_052426305.1. Classification (NCBI taxonomy): domain Eukaryota; kingdom Metazoa; phylum Chordata; order Testudines; family Trionychidae; genus Pelodiscus; species Pelodiscus sinensis. The sequence goes on along the minus strand of NC_143054.1, from coordinate 180,744,836 downwards.
TTGCGTAGCTCTTTCACACATGTTCTCATACCAATACCATCCAACAGAAGGATGCCAAGAGCTTAAGTGTTTCAGAGGGAACAGGCTTTGGAACTGCCATACCTACCTGAATTTAACCCTGAAACAGCAGGTACAAGAGAGGAAAACGATTAAAAATAAGAATGAAAAGTTAATGAGCTCTTAATGCTGTCTCTATTTAGAGTGCAATTTGGGGTGAGGTAATTGTGGGTGTACTGTCTGTGGTAGCTATCATTTTTACACAGACAGCAAATACTATAGACTTGGATTTGGATGTCTATAAATATAGGAAGGGCTCTTGATAGCCAAGATTTTAAAATATGTTCAGGTTTGCTACAACCAAAGTGGAGTACATAGTTGCTGAATCAGAAACTCCCATTTTTCTCATGGCTGTGATTTCATAGTTTTACCTCTTTAGATTTCTTTAAAGAGTCTTTAGTTTATCTTCATCTCATATTCCATCTCTCTCGCTCGCTCGCTGACACATACACACAGACAACAAAGCCCACCTTCTAATCAGTTTCTGGGACATACTATATTCTGATGATTCACAAGCTGACTCTTAAGTATCACTGGAGTGTTGCTGCTGCCACTTGTAACTCATGCTGCCAGTTCTTTAGTTCAAGTTATCTCTAAAACAGATCTCCTTGGTCTTTGAAGAATTTGCTCAATGGGAGAAGAGGAAAGACACAGAAGGAAAAGATGTTAAGTTCCACTACTGATATGGCTCTGAAGCAGGACTGATTTTCAGAGGTTGACTGCTAGGCACTCACACAGAACTGAAGAGCATGTGAAGATTGGACCTAGATGACAACTCCATGCCTGATTCAGACAATGGTTCTGATTCTCTACTGCGTTACTTCAGTTTTAGACCCATGTGAATCCATCGGTCAACAGATTTCTACCAGGGTAAAACCAGAGGGATGGAGCAGTGGTGAACAGACCCAATACATGAAATATAGAGATACATCAGTGGTATCTACCAGTTCTTTTTTCTGCCACAAAGGTACATTGATAAATTATGAGAGTTAGAGATACCCGAAAACATTTTACACTGTCTTCTCTCTCCAGAAAAGTATATTTATGCTTTTTACAAATATTTTCCATATTCCATTTTTCCTCCCAAACCTCGGCATCCTTCTCAGTCAGCAAGCTAGCCATAGTATTGGGGAGAGTCTTCCTCAAAAATCACCTTGCAAGAAAAATAAGCTGAAATTTAGAAACTGTTATAAAAATAAAATTGAATGTAAAAGAAATATTTCAAAGCTTTTCACAGAGAGTTCAACAAGTTCCATTAAGACATTGAGCAGCTTGCTATTGACAACACCAAAGTCAGTATTACCTTTTTCAAAATGGGAACTAAATTCTGACATATTTTTCCCTTCTGGTAACATGAGAAGATTGTCTCCTATGTTTGTCTGATCATGGACCAATGGACTATGCCTGCAAACACTGATCAGGCAAAATTCCCATTTTGCATAAATAACGTCTGCAGAATAAGAATCCAGTATAATCTAGTTAGAATTGTTTCATACTGTATTTTTAAAAACACGGTAAATGATTGAAAAATGAAATCTGGGGAAAAAAATCTGACTATTCCACAGTTAATGTTACATTCAAAGGTAATTACTTAACACATGCAAAGCTCAATTACATAACCTACAATTCTCCTACTTTGTATAAGCTCCTTTGCTTCTACTTTAAATAAAAGAAATTCTTTTCATTTTGTCAAGAAAACTTTTCTCTACCTCACTACTGCATGACAAGGGAACAGATGGCAATTTAAGGGGAGAATTTATGAGAGCCACAATCTTAATGTTGCATAAAGAAAAGAAAAAGACTCGCATCAAAACCACTGACAAATGTACTTGCTAATATTAATGCACTCCCCATTCATCCAATATGCTTCCTAATTGCTTTTCTGTACATAATAATGTGGCACCTGCTGCTCAACATTGCAAACGCATCAGGATTTCTCCAAAGTCAAACAGCTCTGCAACTGGCCCTCTCCCAGTGATAAATGTAGAGCACTGTATCACGCACAGTTCCTGTCAGTGGCATAATTAAAATTTTATACTTACAGAAAAAGATAGTAAACAATCAGTTCTTAAATGGATTCACAAGAGGAATTCTTGTTACAGCCAACTTTATAATTAGTATGCATCATGTAATGCTAATATATCCATGACAAGAAAATAGGGGGGAAATGTAGAAAATCGGTTTATTCTTTTTAATGCAATGAGAAAGAAAGAAAGAAAGAAAGAAAGAAAGAAAGAAAGAAAGAAAGAAAGAAAGAAAGAAAGAAAGAAAGAAAGAAAGAAAGAAAGAAAGAAAGAAAGAAAGAAAGAAAGAAAGAACCCTATTGTTATTTCACTTTTCTAGTTCTGCTTTTCATTCCTTGTTGAAAATACCTATGCACATTTTTCACTGAAATGATGGTCATTCCTTTGTGCCGCACCTATGGAATTTTCAAACAGCCACTAGGATGAGTCTGAGCTTTACTATGTTTATTCATTCTAATTTTACATTAAACCAAAAAAAGCTATTTATTTTTAACAGATTTAGGGATAAATTATACAGTCCTTGTTCTCAGGCAAAACTGACACGGATATAAAAAACATTAAAATATACTTTTGCGCTGACCTAATACACCATTATACAAAACATGGTTCCCAACAAGCAAAACACAAGGCACACATCAAGTGTCCTAAACGAGTTCCTGGACCCTGATAACTTTAAGCATAGTTGAGCTCCATATGTTATAAAAATTATCTATTGAAAATCATCTCTAATTATGAACATCCAGAACCAGAGCAGAATATATCTCTTTATTTATAACACATATTATATTTCACTATATACATTACTCCATAATTTGAACATTATAAGAAAATTTCAGTACACCTATTCTACGTATTATATATACACATTGTACTTATATTGCATGTATACTTACAGTTTGTTTACATATATAGACATACTTTTCCTAATTTTCTATTTTTCTGAATGGTGTTACACTACTATGCAATAAACTATTTGGATTATATAAATATGTAAAATCTGCCCTGGACAAGTCCAAATTTGATATTACATAGAGTCATTATGTGCTATTCCGAATGAACGTTCAAAAGAGCACTGAAATTTTAACACATTTTAACTAATTCAAACCATGTTATATTATTAAATAAACTAGTTACTGTATTTAAGAAAAGTAAAATTATTGTGCTTCAACATTTCTACTACTTTATTTAATATATTCTTTTAATACTATACAGAAAAAAAACAGAAAATCTCGAAAAATTATGAGTTAAATGTCAAGAAAAATTATATTACCCTATAACCTGTTTTTAAAAAAGTATTTTAAAAACAATCTTTAAGAATAACAATTGAAAGCATAACATAACATTTGCTTATACAAATGGCAGTGGAACATAGAATAGGTATGTACTGGCAGGGTGACAAATCAATATATACCCAATTTACAAACACTTGCTAGTAACCTGCTTAGATTATAATAGTTAAGATCTAAATCTTTATAATCACTTGGTCAGATCATGTGCATGCCAAAAATTAAAATACTGGTCTAATTCACTGACACTGTATGACACAGAGGTACAGGTTCCTGAGAGCTGAGGCGGACCCAAAAGTCTCAAAGATGCCTGTATGTTAACAGTGTTTTTTCTGTGCTTTTCTGGCAAGAATTGTGGGAACCATCCCCATGTTTACCTTCCACATTTTTACTCGGAGAGATACTATTTCTTCGAAGGAATACAACATTTTATGAAAGGTCCTCGAATTGCTCAAGAATCAGCAAATATGAATAGCAAATAATCCATTTATATATAAATGTATTCACTGTCCCAGCAAACTAGAACTATCAAAATTCTTAAAAGCAAATGAAAACTCCGAAGTCAGGATTCTGCCACTTACTCACAGAAATGCTATTTAAGAGTCAAAATCTTAGCGGTCTTTATTTTCTACACTTATTATATATACATTCCAGGAAGTAAGATGGGCATTGGGAATAGGGTAATTAGATGAGTGACCACCAATTAATTTGAATTTTGGCAAATCCAGTTTCTGGATTAAGCATTTACAAAAACTGTCCAATTTAATTTAGTGATGTGAGAGAGTAGGAATGTATGAACAAAGGACATCTGGCAACTGAAATAGGGTACAGTGATTCCATTCATGGACCAAGGTTAGCATCAGAGGGAGAAACTGAGTCCTAGTGCAGTGGGCCAGTGCAAGGTCCTCGGAACTACCTAAGCCTCCATACGAGCTGTAATGGGGAGACTGCAGGGAGAGTAGATGTCTGCACAACCCCAGGTGATGTGGAAAGCCACAAAGCAGGAGACTAGAAGAGGGCCATCAATCTTAAATGCGAATGCAGATCCCATTGTCCCAACACCTCATGCAAGTAGCCCAGAGGAGCTCTGGCTACTTTTTCTAGTTTATAGGCAAACTTGTGGCTTTAGTCAGGAAACTGGATTTCACCGCACACTCACCAACATTTCTACACTCTGCCAGTACAGAACCTGAATGCTATAACAAACTTTATGTGGGTGGAATAAACATCAATCCTGGAGCACTCTCCCATAGAAAAGGATCCCGTGGACCAAGTTGCCACCTCGAAACGGAATAATGTAGCCCAGTCATTATAAGGAAAGACAACCCTTTTTCACTGATTCTGTTCCCACGAAAGCTAACAGCAAAACTCCCATTGACTTCAATGGTGCAGGATCCACCCTTATGCAAAGATCTTCTGTGATCTTCAAGCAATAAAAATAAAAGAACTGCATTCATTAAAAGACATAAAAATACATGTCATTCTGCATTACTGACAGGCACTTTTCCAAGTGAACTAGAACATGAAAGGAATAGCATTCCTATGTAAACAACAGGGAATGACACTAAAATGTCCAGGGCTTCCCCCCCCCCCCCACATTTGCACAATCTCTCACAGCAGGAAACATTTTATTGTAATGTAGATTTCTAGCAAAATCCCTTTTCAATGCCCTGACCACTGTATGAAAATGTTATCAGACAGCTCTAGCAATTCTATTAAGTACCATTTTATATTAACCCAACTTCTATAACCTACATAATATAAAACATAAATATTAATATATTATAGTTATTTCACTGTTTCTAATTAGCTCTTCCTTGTTTTAACCTAAGTGCAATATCTTACCATGTTCTTCAGGCCTCCAGTACTAGATGTACTCAGCACAATATGATAAATGAAAACATACTTTAAGCTAATTAAAACAGATAAAATCTGTCTTACCAGAAGCCAGACTGAACCCCTCAATGTCTGGTGAGGAAAACATTTTTAATCTGGTAATATGATTTTATGCACTGTAAACTTCTTCATGTAAGAATTATGTCCAGAAAAGCTCCAGCTTGTACCAAGTGTGGCAGCCTGCCTGCCTGCAAAGCAGGACAAGCTGATGCAAACACATCATCCAGGTACTTCAGGAACCACACTAGCTGCCCACTGTATACTGAACCAAATTCAAAGTCCAGGTCTTGATCATCAAAGCCCACAATGAGGTAGGCTCAGCCCACTCTAGGAACCATCTTGTCCTCCATGACCAGAATTTACTATAATAAATGCAGTCCCACAATATTTGTGGGGTTTCTTTAATGCCCAGCTCCTGGAGTCAGGTGGTTACCAGAGAAACCCAGTCCCACACTTTTTTGAATTAATGTTTCTAGCCTAAAAAAGATGGAAAATGTGACTCTGGTGTAGCCTGCAAAGTTCAGAAACTAAAAGAACCATCATTTTTAAGCCAATCTCATGACTGATGGAGCCTGACTCGAGATTTTTGAAAGTCAGGTGTTGATGATATTGCAAACCTTCAGATTCTATCCCAAGCACTCAACATCTGATGTTCTTCTTCCAGTTTCAGGACTGAAGGAACTGCATTAGAATCTTACTTTATATTCTTATCTAAAAGTTAAGTTGCTAAACCTCATGATGCAACTTAATAGGTTGAAGAGGTGAATGCTTGGAGTTGGCAATACTGCAAATACAATCAAGAGTAACAGTGGAACGTTTCAGAAAAAGTGACATTTGTGAAGAAAAGGAAGGCATATAGTGCTTTGTTCACTCCTGGACCAATATAAAGTATTCAAAAAGATACAAATCCTGCCACATTCAGGACAATGTATAAAATCTTCTCTTCACTATACCTCAAATTCCTCCGAGGTTTGGGGCAGGAAAGATAAGATGGGTACAGAAATGGAAAAAATATCCCAATCAAGAGATCCTGATGGATGAAAGTAAGCAAGATGAAGAACATTTTACCACTTGTTGAGAGAAAGAAGAAATAATACTAAAACATGAAAGATTGCTTTCTGAAAGGTACCTAGATTCTGCTTCAGGAGAGCATGTCAGGCATGTTGTTGAGCTCCTCTGGAATCGCTGAATGGAACCTAAATTCATAAATACTCTCTTGAATAAGGATGAATCAGGGCCTCAGAAATCATGATACAGTACAAATACATGTGAAGATTAGACAGGAAGAATGGATCAGCAATAAGGAGGAAATCTACTGGTTGCACAACTGCTTCCTATAGGGCAAATTTTCAAAAACCATCTGAGTTTACCTATGTCAAAATATAGATGTTCATACTTATGTTAATATTTGCTTAAAATAAGAATACCTTATCTCCCCTTTTTAAAAGAATCGTGTTCGTCTCAGGGAAAAATATTAATTTTGAGAGAACTATTTGGGATTTAATCCTTATGAAAAACAAAACATGCATTCTATGAACACTAGAAAAAATAGACACATTTCATGCACCCTAAGAGTTCATGTCAGAAGTGTATGTACAGATGGGTATTCAAGTGCTGTAGAAACCGGATTTTTAATCTCTAATCCTCATATTGAAATGCTATGTTACCATGGCAACTACTCTTTAAAAACAGTGTAAACATGAAGACAGAGCTGCACAATTTGTATCACAATAACTTGTCTGTATTTGGGGTTTCATCCTGAAAAGTCTGTGTCTCATCCACCTCAGTGAGGCTCCCTCTATGGAGAAGGGACCAATTTTTTACTTCTGATTTTTGTGTGTCTGAACATTTGTGAAAGTTAGTAGAAGTTTCTTTTTTTTAATCTGACTTTTCCCTTACCAGAGTTTGTAAGGTGTATTACCCTCTTTAGGTGTATTAAAAGGGTTTGTCTACTTATTTGTGTTTTTAAAAAAATGTACAGTAATAATCATTCACAGATCATCCTTTAATACACCAAGAAGAACATTCAACAATTTTTCCCACATTACTCTCAAGTCCTAGATAATAATTAAAAGAACTGCAACTTTCCTCTTGTGATAGGAGTTTATCTGGCATATATGGATAGATATAGCGAGAACTATGATCTATTATAAGATAATTATTCTAACATGTTAGAGAATAATTATACCACACGGTATTTTAGAGTATTTTGGATGTAAGATTTCACATTATGTCAAATAATGTGGTTTGTAAGGTAACTCAGCTATCCTTTAAAATATTGCACAGATAAATAAATGTACAATAATTTTAAAATGTACATATATGTAGATTCAAAGAAGGTGTATTTTTAATGTTATGATCACATCCATGTTAAATACATTATGTGCTATATATCATTTTCTACTGGCTCTCCCATTAACTCCATAACAGCTGGTGCTAAATGCACTAAATTGTAATATAATGAGCTTGTATATTGCTAGCAATTACAGAGTTAAGTTGAATAAATCCTCCGAGTACAAAATAAGTGTGCTTTCTACCTAACAATAAATTAAAGGTGACACCTACCTTAATTTAAAATTTCCATGGATCATATATAAAAATCAGCAACAAAAACAAAGTATTGTTGTTGAAACCACATCTCAAAATTTGCTTTGAATATACATTTATGACAACTGTCACCTCAATATATTATTTAAACTCCGATTACACTTACTGAATTATGAAGTGTATGATAAATACACTGTTAAAGTTGAAAATCTTAAGATGTGCACTGAATGCCATGTATTGCTTGTTATATGGTATTGCTAGATTATTAGCTTTTACTGTCATTTTAGGGAGTGACTCCACTGCTGACTCTGATTCAGTAAAGAACTTAATCTTAAGCATGTGCTTAAGAACCACTGACTCTAATGGGGTGTAAGTTCATGCTTAGCATTAAGCATTTCCTTTTCCTGTTTTACTGAATAAGGATTCTTTCCTAAATGGAGCCCTATATAGTAATTTCTACAGTTTCAGTCTGATATGGACAATTGCAATATCATTCAAATTGAGTTTCTGTGGTACATCCCTATCCTTAGATAACTTCATATTAAAGAATTCTTCTAATGTTAATTTTTAAAATTAATATTTAGGCAATTACACTAATAGGATGGGGTATATAAATTTACCATAGTTAGCTGTACTCTGTTGCAATTCACTGAGCCACAATTAGAGCACAATTCAATTTCAGTGAACATTTGTTCAGCCTCTTTGCATGAATTTATTTTGCTATTTCGCACCGTTCTGGAGTCACTCTCCACAAACATTTGACTGTCTTTAAATGATGCGGGCTACTTGTCACACCCATAAACATTTGCAGAATCATAAATTCACTTGTGCATTTTTTCATGCCAGGAGTGCATGTGGTCTCATACAATCAAGGAACAGAAACTATACATGATCTTATCCTTTAAAAGGCCGAGAGACTTATCCAACCAATTACAACTCAGTAACCAACCTTGCTTTTAAAATATTCACCGTCAAATCATTGTGGGGGAGGGGGAGATAGATTATAATAGCATTAGTCAAATAAATGCAAACAAGAAACACAGTTGAGGAAATCACAATCTGAATGGGGATATCCTATATGCAGAAAAACAGGATACATTCACTGAATAAATTATTAATTGAAAGTTATTCCCTCAGCTTGACACAACTCAATAATGAGCTTTGCAGAAGGCAATAACAGGGTCAAGGATTGGATCTCTGAAGGAAACAGTAGTAGGTCAATAATGGCATCCGGCCAAGGATAAGTTCCTTGACGGACGAGAAGAGAATGCTACTGTGCTGACATAACAACAACCAAAACCTTGGCTTAGACAAGTGAAACTTACTTTCCCAATAGGGCCAAATCCAATGGCTGGAAGCTGTAGTTGCAAAATATTTAGATTTAACAAGATACTGCAGTGCCTCATGATCCCTCTTTGCCACAACCCTTGTAAGAAATCACCTAACTAAACTATGATTATATTGAGGGGCTGGCCAGGGATATTACTTCATCTATTTATAATATTATATTTGTAAATGTAATGTAGATTTAAGTGGGCTCCTACAGCATAAATGAGCCCCTCAGACTTGACTAGTTGTCCCCACATTTTAGACACTCTGGTTATTTTCCCAGATCTGAAAAAGAGGTTTGTGAAGCTTGAAAATTTGTCCTTTCCACCAATAGAAGTTAGTTAAAAAAATAAAAAAGGTATTTCACCCACCTGGTGACTCTCATATCCGGGGTTCCACTTGATAGCAACCGCCCTGCAAACATATAAAAAAAATGCCTTCTACAAACAGATTCCTCATTTGTGTTTATACCATACCTAACACAATGGAGCGCTAATCCTGAGTCAGACCTCTGGGCATTACTGCAGTAATAAATGAAAAACTAATAAGTGTAATAAAGTGCATAGCTAGCATACAAAATATATAAAGATGCAAATGTATAGATGTGTGTGTATATACAAAATTCTTATATACACATGATCTATACGTAACATGCTCATATTTATTATAGATAAGATTACATGAGAGAATATTTCTATTATTATACACGAGAGAAAGTAGAGAATATGGCTTTGCTAGGTGGCTGTGAGCATATTTTGTTTTATTTTTTTGTGTTACAGTGACTCATGACTAGCTAGGACACTTGTCCATATAGCAATCTCTCTAATAAGCAAAAAACAAAGTACACACTGCCCCTTAAAGGCATGTTTTTCATTCATTCCATCGAACTGGAATATGTTCAAATGCTTCTGAAGGGTTTTAATAAATATGAGTGTGTATGAAATGCTGCTGCTGATTCAATTACTAAATCACTAGTAATAGCTGTGGGGCTGTGATCTGTTTTGAAATGAATTATGTCATGGTGATTTCCTAAAAGGATAGGTTCATTCTTATATGATATTGTATGATGCATTATATATTAAATAAGGTAGCTACTGTATATTTTATTCTACAGTATGGATTTGGTAGAAATGAATGGCATATGTACTAAAGACATATACAGATCTCTTCCATGATACTGATTGTGTAAACACACACACACACACACATATATATATACATACAAACAAAAGAAACATGTACTCCTCTTTGAATCCTAAACTAAATATGCTCATTTCATCCATCAACTTTTCCTAGGATAAATCACAACTTTAAGTAAAATCAGAATTTTACTCAGTTTTAGCCAATGCATTATCATCATAACATTAATCTTTTCAGAATGAATTGCATGTTTATCTCATTGCATTTGGTGGCAGCATAAAAATATAAAAATGCACTGTGAGTTTCTGAAGCAATATTAGCTGCTCATATTAATAAAGGAATAAGTAAAGCTCTTGTTCCAAATAAACTTAGTAAATCTATAACATTAGATTCAGAGAAAGGGTTGCTACACAAAGATACATTTATTTTTCTGTAACTTAAATGTTTTTACCAGGCTTGTACTTTATGCTAACAGGATTAAAGATTCTTCCATGCAGGTAGGAACAATAGATAATTTCCTTCCTAAGTAATCCATTATTATTTATGTGCATTTAAAAAAGGAGATATTTCAAAGGTTTGAGAAAATGAAAAGTCACCGACATTAGCTACTTGAGTGCTCTGCAAAAGTACCAAGCAAAAGTGACAAAAGCATCTTTTCTAAAAGAACTAGAACAATATTAAAGGAAGAATTAAGGGAGAGAAATTATTTCACATAAGTGTTCCTCCAGGGGTCTCTTTAACAGTTAAGGGGCAAATGTTAAAGAGCCTGAACAATAAAAAATGACCTTTTCAATAATTACAAACACACTTTTTAAACTAGCGGTTAAACTTTCCATGCACTGACAAAAAACTTTTATCAAGTTTATGTCTTAAAAATGAGGCTTTTGTGGCAGGCCTCTGCAGATCAGTATAAATTCAATCCAATTTAAAGCACAGTAACGATGTGGGCAGTCTCAGACTATTACTTTCAATGGGATTGAGTCCCAAAGGATGACATAGACTTAGTCCCATTGAAAGTAATGGGGTAAGCAATCACATGCCATTACTTTCAAGGAGACTCAGTCTATACTATCCATAATAACATGGTAATATAAATCTGCACTGACTCATCAGCATGAAGAATGAAAATGTAAAAGAATGGCAAAGCGGCAAACGTGCACCCTGAGACAAAAAACAGCCCCCTGGTTTCTTCACATCCATAACTCATCAACGTTGGAAGTTTATTACAGAAGAGCTAAAAAGGCATGCACACAAGGTGAGACATTAAAACCAAAATGAAGTTTCTGTGTTTTACAGCAGTGTTGGTCCCCTCTCCTTGTTTTCTTATAGAGCAACACAAATGCCATAATCTTTGGTTCTTAGAACCATTAGTATCTGCTTCTGTGTCCCAAATCCTAAAATGAGATATAATACAATAAATAATGGGAAATGTCTTTGTCTGGTAAAAACATCTGCATTTTGGCTTCTTCTCACGGACTGAAATAGACAGCTACAAAGATTCCTGGAACCTTTCCCATTGCAATCAGACACATTTATTAATACATAAAAGGGGTGAATAACTCAGAATAGGTGTACAGACATTATGACTGATCCATTATTGTGGAGATACTTGATAACGGTGTATGAAGAGTGATACTCCTACAACAAAGAGGTAACAAAGTCCTATCATTTTTTCCTTTTTCTGTTTGTGATTTGTAGCGGCCTACGGAGGTGTGAAGAAAGCTAAACTCTAGCCTTCTTGATCCTAGTCAGAGTTTCCAAGTCTCAAAAGAACACAGCAAAAGATAACAGGAAAAAAAAAGGTAAAGTAGAGGATCCGGTTTTAACTGTTTTATTGGGGTTCAGAGTGTGATTTATTTTGGTATAGGATTGATGCACCATTATGAGATCTCACAAAAGCTTGACTGTTATACACACACTGCATTGTATGTCCCTCTGCTGACCTGTTAACATCTTTATAAAAATGCATCCTAACAATTGTGACTAGTTCAGATATAAACCAAATTTTTTTCAACCTTTCAGAAAAGAAAATTGGAATATTTCTTCTTCAACAATCAAGAGATGGAAGGCTATTCTATAATCAATAAAAAGGAATATTGAGAGAACTCCTGACATAAATAGAAGATTGGAATCTTTGTCTTATGTAGCCAGGCTATAGGCCATAACCATAGCAAATCACAAGCGATCTCAAACTTAAAAGGACAGCTTCACCACTGTTACTCAAGTCATTTTACACCAGTGTAATGCCATTGATTTTGGCAGAATTACACCACTGTAAAAATAGAGTCATGCAGTGGTGAATTAGGCTCCAGTAGCAGTAGTAGTATTCTTATTAGTTACAATTACCAAGGCAAGACAGATCAATGCATATGATCCAAATATTACAACACAAAAACCAACAACAACAAAAGGAAAACCTTCAGATTGTCCAGCTGCTTTCCCTTTGATTATGTGGAATCTTTGAAAATGTTCTGTAAAAACCCAAATCCTTGTTCTTGATTTTGCACTTGTATCAGTGTAATTGTATTTGTTTCCATTAAATTACATGCCACACATTTTCACTTGTTTATGTAAGCATGGAATCAGGCCTATTACATCTCAGGAAGGCATCATTTAATGAACCTAATTGTAGAAGTATCACAAATTTGTTTTTCCAATGTTTATATTGTATGCAAATCAGCTTTTCTGCTCTGAAGCATGGTAGAGAAAAGACCTCGTTCTATGATTTCTTTATTATTTGTTTAACCCTAAAAACGTAACCAATTGTTCTTTTTATATTAAACTTTCTCAGGACAACAGCCAATTTTCAGCCTCCTAAGTAAGCAACAGAATATCAAATAAGAACATAATGGATTTAAACAATCTTGATGAGGTAAGGACTGATGGATTCAAACACTCTCTCCCCCCTTTTCTCTCCTTTTTCAACAAGAGGTAATTTTTCCTTTCTTTAAAATGTATAAAAGGGAAGACTTTTCTCAGAGAGAAATACAAGAAAGAAGGGGACCGTCATTCTTACAAGTACTTTACCTCTGCTACCATTAGGAAAATGCTATCATGACATGTAAAGTATTTAAAATAGAATATGTAAAAATTTCTCAACTAACTGGACACTTATCAAGCCGGAAATGGGTAAATAATCATTTGTGAGTTAGATCCTTCCCTCAATCAGACTTTTTCAGGGTGTGTACACACACATATACTAACAAGGATATTCTAATATAATATATATTTAAAATATATGCATAATTAAATGACATATGCTTATTCATTTTTCTGTGTAACAATGTGTCTTTCTAAAAATATGTCTTTGTCTATGGGGGTACCTTTAAGTTCCTTTTAAACGAGAAAAAACACCTTAACATGTAGCTTCTCATTTACAGAACAATCTGTATGGGAGAAAAGCATGGGTAATAAATATATTGAAGACGACAAAATTATGTGCAATCCTTGAAAGAGATCCCACTTAGCAGAAATTTAGAGAATTTGAAATATGTGTTTTGAACAGGCGAGAATTAAAAATAGAGAAGGAAATACAGATGCCAAATGCATCCTTTTGATCAGTAGAAAGTTCGGTCTTTGGTTCTCACCTATTTCAGTCTATTAGTTACTAAGTTAGTAGAGCATTGTCCACTGTTCAGTTTTACATTCTGCATCATGCAGTGGCTGTACATTAAAGTATTAGAATGTTCTCAAGGCCTTGTCTCAACTTTTTTTTTTTTTAAAGATCCAAGTATTTCCATACAAAAAGACATAGGGAGAGGGAATAATGCATTTTTAAAAACAGGATGGCAAGGACATGTGAACATAAAGTGCAAAGATAACGTGTGTGGTATTGTTTTGATAATTTACATTCTCAAATGAATGTATGTATTCAAAGAATGGTTATAGTGCTTATGTTTTTATAGCTGAGGATTTGCTTGATTTTCTTCTAATGCAGGGCTTGATTCAGCATGGAGACCCATGGATATATATATACCAGTAAGCACTGATGTTTCTTGTCATATTATCTCTTGCACTCATCTAGAGTAGCTTATTTTATGACACACAAAAGGCAGCATGCCCAGCTATATGATGATAGGACTGAGTCTTTAGACCTGTTTTGCACCTGCTAATGACACACTCTGCACTCATCCCCTCATTGCACATTTATAGTGGTTTATATAGTGATGATACCAGTCCCTGCCATGTATCTTTTCTACAGAAACCTAAATTCCTTTCATGTTTTGGTAGATCTGAAATATAGTAATAATAAGAGTGTCTTTATGGTTTGCATGTTTTAAAATTGCAAATAAAATAGTCAGTAAATAAATCATTCATACATTAAGAATGATTACCACTGTGTAAAGTGGAATGCTGAATTACCTTAGATATATTACCCACAATGCTTTTCAAGACAGCAGCTAATTAGCAGCAGAAAGGTCATGCAAAAAATAATGTGATTAGAAGAGGTTGAAAGAAAAAAAATAGCCACATATTTGGACATAGACCAAATTTCCTTTTTGCCACTGTAACTGAAAACCATTGCTTCAATATTTAATGAAATGCTTATGTTGCAGCACCTGGTCACATTGTCAGCACTGCCTAACCACTGCCTCCCCTGTGGGTCATTACTGCAGCCATCTGAAAGGGGGCAAACTGTTCATCGACTACAATAATGCCAGTCTTTAAGAATCTACAGCTACAAAACAGCAGGAGACAGAGTTACTTTGGCTCTGATCTTGGGAAAAATGGCTGGGGGCAAAATGCTGTTTCCTACCATCAGAGACTATACAGTTAGCAATAATTCTGTAAGTCAAAGCCCATGCATACGACCCAGCTTGGCTGCCCTGCTTTGCTTCTCTCCCTTTGCAGAAAGCTAGCAGCTCCTGGTGAGAGATCCTTGTCAACAGGAAAACAGTAGTTTATGCTACCCTGCTAATGATCCAATGCATCAATAGCTCCAACAATCACAACAAGCAGATGTCCTAAGTTAATATAGACTTTCCTGGGATTTTACTTGTGAAACATGGCTTTAAAAGGCATTAGTCTTTTGTCCTCACTGGAGATCTGCTAAATCCTGGCACCAATTCCTTGGGTACGTGAACCCCAGCCTAATGGAATTTAATTACTTTAGTGGTATTAATCATCTGTACAGTAGAGCAAAGAGTATTTTATTACCACTTTTAAGGGTTATCGGCACATTTATTTCAAATGAACTGTCAAACTACATTACGTGTAAAGCATGCCAGGTTTGAATTCTGCAGCACAGGTGAAAAAAAAAATTGCAGTTTAAAATTCTTTTGACATACTAAAGATGCCTATGTATAATGTAAGCAGGCTGGGTGTAGTATATTTAAAATAAAAAAACCAAATGTTTCCATTAATTTTAATGAGCTATTCTTAGTACATTTCTTATCTCTCCCATTTTTACTTCTAGCCAGTGAAAGAACTGTTCTATGCGGAGAAGACCAGAAACACCAAGTGGTTCCAAATGACTTGTGATACTGTTACAGGATTAGGTACACAAGAGCCATGTTAGTGTTGTCCATTCTCTAACACCAATGGTAGCTCAACAACACAAGATTTCTCCAATTCACTCAAATCTTTTGTGTTTGCCTAAGTGGTGGAGAAGGTGTAGAGTGAGAAAAGCTATTTTAACTCCAATAGGTTGTTATTGTTTTTAAAAACAGCTTGGATAGACATCTTTTAGAGATGTTATCCAACCATCGGTATCACATGCATAACTAGCTGTATCATTCCTGGATTTAAATCTCAAAGAACCTGAAAGAGCAACGTTAATCAGGTACCTGTAATATTTACTTCAGCTTTCTGTGCATGTTGAAATGTTCTTTACACCTACATCTAGATTCTGTCAATAATTAATACATACATTGAAAGTGTCTTTATCTTTTGCATGTCTAAGAATTTGATTTCTAAACTATCTTTGCTTTGTTTGCTGCAAGGACCTCTTGTAGATTTTAGACCTGTTCTATACCTGGTTAAAGCATATCATTTTGCACTCATCGTCTCTCACACATTTTGCACTGAGAAGCAAATGAGAGCAATTTGTGACATGAGATACTACGACATGTGGAAAAGACACATAATTAGTGTCAAAATGGATGCATTTGCTTTTTAAAGCCTATTTGTCCTAGAATTTCAAATGAATCTAGCTGCTATGTCTCCCTCAACAGCTCCATAATACTGTATAATGAATTAAAAGGTAATGTTGTGAAATTGTGTAAGCTCAAGAAATAAAATGACAATTGTACATGTCTCAAAAGTAAAGATGAGAGAACTTTAAAACGACTAAACTCCAAGGCAGCATACTTTAAAGCTCTCCAGAAATAATCCCATTTTCTTAAATAGAATTTTCTAAAATGAAACCACAATTTTTCTTGACAGATTACAAAGTTACTTTGACTCTGTTGCATTAAAAGGGAAAAAAAATCTCACTTAGACCTTCTTGATTTGGATGCATTTCCCAGGTTTGAACTCTTTAATGCTCTACATGCAGCTCTCACAATGACATCTCTCGATCCATATATGATCTGAGAGCAATATAAATCTCTGCCCTCTCTCTTTCAACCTCTTTCCCTTCTTCCTTCTGTCCAAATAACTTTCTCAATTTCCCATTCCCACCCTCCCCTCTCAAAACTGAATATGCAGAGAAATTCTAGCCACAGAAAATATACTGCATGGTCACTGGCAGGACATGCTTCTACCTCCAGTTCTGTCAATGTACCCCCGAAGACTGGAGGGCATACACATCCCTGTGGAAAAGAGTGCATTTCAGTTTCTATACCTATTTACTTCTTTGCCTCTGAGCTGAGACTGTTAACAAGACTATGAATGGTGACACAGATATTGGCACCCTAGTGGGTCTAGACCAGTGTTTCTCAAACTGTGCTCCGTGGAGCCCAGACATCTCCAGGGGCTCTGTGAGGTTGACAAACTGGAAACATCGATAGGTACAACACATACAATCAGTGGACCGCTGGGGCGCCGCATAAATTTTTACGCATGTAAAGGGCTCTAGAGCCCAAAAAGTTTGAGAACCGCTGGTCTAGACCATCAATTTCCTGTGTCTTCAAAAGGGCAATGAACTATCAGGTATAACGTCCTGGGATAGAATTGAACCAGTGACCTAAAGCAGCTCTCTTGACAGTTACTTGTCCTTTGTCTGTTTTTAGGGCCTGGTCATGCTCTTCTCTTGAAAATGTTTGGCTGCGTCTAGACTGACAAGTTTTTCCGCAAAAGCAGCTGCTTTTGCGGAAAAACTTGCCAGCTGTCTACACTGGCCTCTTGAATTTCCGCAAGAACACTGACGATCTCATGTAAGATTGTCAGTGTTCTTGCGGAAATGCTATGCTGCTCCCGTTCGGGCAAAAGCCCTCTTGTGCAAGGCCAGTGTAGACAACGCAGTATTGTTTTGCACAAAAGAGCCCCGATCGTGAAAATGGCGATCGGGGCTTTCTTGTGCAAAACCGCGTCTAGAGTGGCACGGACACTTTTCCGCAAAACGTGCTTTTGGCTCTGAATGGCAATCTGCGGCCAATGGAAACTGTGATCCCCCATGCCTGTGGAGGGGCAGGTAAATGTGACAGTGTGGGGACTAACCCATGGGCCTCAATTGCCCACCCCTACCCCAGGGACTCACCTCTCTCATCACTCACACTCTACTTTAAGGAGCTTCAGGGGGTAGCCGAGTTAGTCTGTTACAGAAAAAAACAGCAAGCAAATGGTCTGGTAGCACTTTATAGACTAATAAAACATGTAGATGGTATCATGAGCTTTTGTGCCCACTTCTTCAGATGAACGGAGTTATGACTGGGGGATAAGAAAACTCGAAATAAACAGGAGAAGGGGGGGCGAGATAGATGCTCTGTCACCCATCCCCCTACCTCTACACAAAGTATCAGGAGAAAGGGTGCTAAATCTGATCAAAGTCAGTGGACAGATTGGTACAGCCGGAAGAATGCCGTTCAGAAAGCCGTTAGCACCTTCAGTTATAAAGGGTCCACCTCCCCATATCTTGATTAAGCCCATTAGTAATTGAATTGAATTTGCATATGTATTGTAATTCCAAGCTTCCAACAGGGAATACTCTAGTCAGGAGGTAGAGAAGTGTATGTCTCCACCTGAGAGAGATGATGGCTGAGAGCTGATGGCCCGAGTATGGGTGGCCCAGCTGGACCATGGAGAGGGATGACATGGAGAGTGCAGTTGATCTGAATTGGGATACACTTTCTCTTCATTCCACTTGTAAAGTTTATGTGATTTTCTCTGCATTTCCCTCCTACTGTCCCATCTCTGCATTTTAAGGAGCCCTTCTCTCACTTTGAAATCTTTGTGATTTCAAAGTCCATCTCTTGCTCTCCCCAGGTTTAATAATAGGAATGATACGGTTCATGGTGGTCAGAGGATTATGGTTTTCCTGTTGGAGGAAGACTACAGAGAAGGAGCTTTAATTCACACACAAGCATGTTACAGCACACATGCCTTGACAGTGCAAAGGAAAGCATATCCTTTTTCCCTCCACTGAAATCAAAAGCCTCCCCATCACCCCCAAAGTCTTTAGTAGCATTGGGGCTTAAAACATAAATTTAGAACATACTGGCAAAATATTTATTAAGCATTCACTCTTCCCTAAATTTATTCCAGCAGAATCCTTTTGTTAGTTGCTTGTATTCTGATTCTTTTCCCAGTCCTGCATTCCCTACGTAGGTAACACTCCTACAGAACAGGAGCATTCTGTGCAGATCTTTGTAAAATTAGTAGCTATGTGCAATGACACCAGTGATAAAGTTCTAGGTGTTGATGTGGGGTGAAAAATACCACCCTATACACCAAAGAGAGTCTTCATAATGGACTGTGGACAAGTGACACCACCATGGTGCAGGGGAACAGTCAAGTGACAGGGCACCTCTGTAGCTATCCCATAGCTACAGGGGGCAAACACACACCCTGTTTGATCCCACTTGTTCCTGTGGAAAAGCACTTTGGAGCTAGGTAGCATATGTTGCACAGCATTTCCAGCATTTCCTCTGCATTTTGGCCCTTCCACAGCTGCAGAGGTGGGCTGAGTGGATTTCACACACACAGCTATGTGTGTGGCCAGATGACCTTATGAGCTAATAAGAAAGCACAATTTTAAATGCCATTTTATGATTAGATAATAAAACACAAACAAACATATGTTAGTGTGAGATAAATGTCTCAAGTGCATTGTGAGATACAAAGCGCTGCCAGATGCCTTCAATGACCCTAAAAGAGTGTTATCTTAATGTAATGTACACCTTTGAGTGTTTTAGTGTGGTTACTGCATAAAATGTTCTGAAACACAGTTTTGATGTATTCCTCATGGTAGGTACAACGCAAGACTTGTAAGCGTTTCATTTAAATACGTATAAAGACACTGCTGGCATATGCACTAAATTACAGACCATATTTTACTACCCTAGCTGAAGCTTTCTTTTTTTTAATCGCAGCTCAGGCACCTAGGACTGGGCCCTGTTGCAGTCCTTGCACCAGTAATCTCCAAGGCTATGTCTACACTGGCTCCTTCTTCGGAAGGGGCATGCTAATTTTGAACTTGGGAATAGGGAAATCCACGGGGGATTTAAATAAACATGGCCGCTGCTTTTTTTTCCGGCTTGGGGAAAAGCCGGAAAAAAGCATCTAGACTGGTGCGATCCTCCAGAATAAAGCCCTTTTCCGGAGGATCTCTTATTCCTACTTCAAAGTACTTCAAAGTAGGAATAAGAGATCCTCCGGAAAAGGGCTTTATTCCAGAGGATCACGCCAGTCTAGACGCTTTTTTCCGGCTTTTCCCCAAGCCGGAAAAAAAAGCGGTGGCCATGTTTATTTAAATCCCACGGGGGGTATTTAAATCCCCTGTGGATTTCCCTATTCCCAAGTTCAAAATTAGCATGCCCCTTCCGAAGAAGGGGCCAGTGTAGACGTAGCCCCAAGTGATGTCAATGGGAATTTTGCTTGACTAAGAGGCGCAGTATCAGAGCCACAGTAACTACAGTAATGAACGTACCAAAGGCAATGTTATTTCATTTTATAATTATGATTCATTTTTAAAAAAAAGAGCATGAACCATCCTATATCAGTGAGATATGAAGAACCTGTGGGCTTTTAAATCACATCCTTTGCCTAATTCTGCTCCCACTGAAGCCATTAGAAGTTCTATACAAACAGAGCAGAACTGGGCTCTGCATCTCTTTACGATATATATATATATATTTTTAAAAGGCCCATTTTTCAGAGGAAAGGGCACATGTGTTGCCTAATTCTTAGCAGTTGTCTCCTTTCCAGTATGTCTGTGGCCACCCTTCTGTAGCACTTGGAGGGCTGCACAACATAGAAACAGAGCAGTCCAACAATGAAGTTGATGCATGGCTCTGCTAGCTTTCAAAGGAAGTGTTAAAGAATGTATGTAATGCCCTGATCCTGCCAAGACTATATACAGGCTTAACTTTACAAAAACTGAGGAGACCGCGGGGACTACTTACAGTGCATAAAGTTAAGCATGTGCATAACTCTTTGCAGGATAGGGATCCGAGACAGAAATATCCCTTATCAGTTGGTATTGCTCTGAGAGCTCACAGCAGTTCTCATCATTACGCTGGCAGAGGCATCCATTAAATAAAATTCCAGTGTGCCAACCAAAGCCTCGGGTTGCATGTTTTAGCTCTGATCTACGAACAGTTTCATAATGAAACCCACTCTACTATAGCAAGCAACACTGAAAGCACATTTTCTCTAATGTGTAAGCACATCCGCTGTAGTTTTCAATGTTTGCCTTTCCAAAACAGTTTCTCTCCACAGTTTTTGTTTCTACTTGTTTGAATGACTATTTATTGTTCCAGGCACTCTATTCAGCAGTAAGTTTAAGCATAGTATTTCTCTGGCTTGCAAAGCTCAACTGAATAGCATCATTATTGCCATCATCTTATTGCGATTATTTGAACAGAACAATAGATGTGCCGGTTATGGCTGCTGTTAGATTATTTTCTGTACAGTGATCAGAGTTCTCTGGAATAAGCGACTTAAATTAAAAGCATGACAATTATTCATTACAGCTATGGCATACTAGTATTACATTTGTTAAGACACTTTGTTAGGTTAATTTGTCATTTTGTTCCTACATTTCCTCAATGCAGCCACAGATGTGGAATTAGCAAATTTAAATTCCTGGGCTTGCCTGACAGGGGATGTGAACAGTATCACACACAGTGGGGCATGGATCCCTATTCCTGGAATCCTGCAGAAGCTCTTCTGCTGGAAATGTCACAGGTCTGGGCTCTATAGGGCTTCCAGGGAAAGCTAATGCTTTAGCATTGACATTATCTATGAAGTCCACTAGTATCTGTTTCAAGACTGCAACGCACATCAGGGAGGGAGGTATTATGCAGACACAGATCGGTGGCCATCAAGAGTGCAACTCTGCAGGAGCGATTGTTCCTTTGGCCAGAAGGCACATCAAGGATCTATATGGAGATACTGGGCCTCTGAGGATATGCTGAGGTACGTACACACATTGGAAATCTACTATAGAGCTAAAATCTTTGCCCATTCCCACAGCTGCCCCCACATAGGACTTTCTCTCCCTCCTAGAATAACATCTGGTCCAACATTAATATTAATTAATTGGACTAGAAAGGTACACTTCAAGATGAAAAGAAAAAAGTTACCTACCTTTTGTAACTGTTGTTCTTTGAGATGTTGCTTGTGTCCATTCTAATTAGGTATGTGCGAGCCACACGCCATGATGGGTAGGAATGGTGTCCCTACCCTCTGTCTTGAAATGGGTGACAGGGGAGGAATCATGTGAGGATTACCTGTTGTGTTCCCTCCTTCTGGGGCATCTGGTATTGGCCCTGTCATCTCCAGTCTACTAAGTGATTGCACAATGTGAGGTGAAGGTATGGATGGAAGACCACACAGCTGCCCTGAAAATAATAGGCAGCAGGTTTAAAACAAACAAAAGGAAGTTTTTTTTTCACTCAGCGCACAGTCAACCTGTGGAACTCCTTGCCAGAGGATGCGGTGAAAGCTAATACTTTAATAGGGTTCAAAAAAGTGCTAGATAGATTCATGGTGGTTAGGTCCATCAATGGCTATTAGCCAGGATGGGTAGGAATGGTGTCCCTGGCCTCTGTTTCTCTGGAGGAGAGTGACAGGAGAGGGATCACGTGAGGATTACCTGTCATGATCCCTCCCTCTAGGGCACCTGGTATTGGCCACTGTCGGCAGACAGGATACTGGGCTAGATGGACCTTTGGTCTGACCCAGTATGACCATTGTTATGTTCTTATATGTTCTGAATGGGCACTTGTGCTAGGAATGCAGCAGAAGGCACTTGAGCTCCTGTAGATTATACCATCAATGCCGGGGCTGAAGTCTTGACCAAATTGTAGCACATCCTCATGGACGACATGACCAGGATGAGATGCATTGGGAAGAGACAGGAAGCCTCTTCATACTGTCTGCTATAATGATAAAGAGCTGTGGAGACTTCCAGACTGACTTTGTGCACTTGATACAGAAGGCCAGGGCACACGGAATGTCCAGGAAATGGAGCATGCATTCTTTGTTATTGGATGCAGCTTAGGAAAGAACACAATAGGAAAATGTCCTGATTCATACGAAACCAGGAGAATCTCTTACGGAGACATGCAAGGTGCAGGCTCAGTTACATCTTGTTTTTGTGGAACACAATGCAAGGAAGCTCATTCTAAGCTCCCCGCTGATATGATACCTGGAGGTGGATTGAATGGGGGAGGCAGAATCTCACAGCTTAAGGGCTTCTTGGCACAGGGCAAAGGAACGAGCACCACCCTGTTTATATAGAAAATCATTGTGGTGTTGTCCATCAGTACTGACACAAATCTGTCGTCAAAGTGAGTTTGGACTATCTGGCACCCCAGACAGACTGCCCTCAACTCCCTGATGCTGATATGCAGTGATAGCTTTGCCTGGGACCACTTGTCTTGTTTTCTGACAGTGCCCAGTTCTGAGGTGTCTGTGACCAGCTGTCTGCGTTGCGGTTCTGGGGAACTGGTAGAGGCTCACGATGAGGGCTTGGAAATGGGACTTGGCAGTGATGCCCTGGCTTGAGTAGAATACAAGAGAGCCCTTATGAATTCTGATCTCTGCGTAAGGGCCAGTGTGGACTTGGGCATATTCAGGATAAGGCCTAACATGAGAGAGGTGGTGTGAGCAAGGACCAAGTGTTCCTCCCCTTATGCTTACAAGTTGGTCTTGATGAGCAGGTTGTCCAGGTATGGGAAAACTTGAACTTGATGATTGCAGAGGAAGGCTGCTACAACTGCCAGGCACTTTGTGAATATCCAATGGGCAACAGAGAACCTGAATGGGGGCACTATAAACTGGTAGTTGTGGTTCCTGACCACAAACCAAAGAAACCATCTGTGGGCTGGGATAATGGAGATATGGAAATACATAGCCTTCAAGTCAAAGGTGGCGTAACAGTCCTCCGAGGGATGGAATGATGGAGGCCAAGGAGACCATGCAGAACTTCACTTTCTTTATGAAAGCATTGAGGTCTCACAGACCTAGGATAGGCCTCGGCCCATCCTTGGCCTTGATAATGAGGAAATATTGGGAGAAGAACCCCTTGCCCCGGAACTCCTGAGGAACTTCACCCTAAAGTGAGAAGGATGAAAAGGGTCCTTAAAGAGAAATGGGAAAAAAAGGATGAGAGGGCTGGAAAGAACAGACCTGGATGCGGTGAAGGTCTCTACTGTGCTCAGGACCCAGCGATCAGAGGAAATCTGGACCCAGGATTGCAAAGGTGGGGCATAAAGGGGGGAAAGGGAGCTGGGAGTTGGGCTGGGCTCCATCCCCATGCATACCTTGGTTTAGAGACCGGGAATGCTTAGACGAGCACTGGCCCGGGGCTGAGGATTGTGATGGCTACTTCCCGTTGTTTTTGCTCCACCATCTATTTGAAGTCCTGCCTCATGCTCCCAAAGTAGAAGCGAGGAGTAGGCTGAGGCTTGAAGGGCTTTCTCTGTGGTGCTAGAGTGTGGATTCGTAGGGATTTAAGGGTTGCCCAGAATCCTTTAGACAGCATAATCATGAGAATATCTGCTTGGTGGAAAGGCCAGCACAGTTAAAAGGTAGGTCCTGGATGGTATTGTGGACCTCTGCCAGAAGCCCTGACATCCCAAAGCCACGAGCTTCTCTTCATAGCAATTGCAGTGGCCATGGTACATGTTGCCAAGTCTGCAGAATCCAGGGCCACCTGGGAAGAGGTCTGGGCTACTGCCTCCCCCTCCTCCAGTATCACAGTGAACTTTTAGCAGAAGTCCATAGGCAACAACTCCTGGAACTTGGACAGGGAAGCATACTGCCAGGGAACTGGTTGGCAATGCAAAACTGGAGCCCCCACAGCTGGACACACCTTTTGATTGAAGAGGTCTAGCTCCTTGGACTTTGGTGTGGGATCCGCTTGTCCTTGCTCTTCTTTATGACTGATGGCATCCACCACCAATGTGCTGGGGAAGGGGGAAAGAGGTGCTTGTACCCCTTCTGTGGCACAAAATACTAGAATTCTGCCCCTTTTGCCATTGGTGGAACAGGGGCCGGAGTCTGCCAGAGCATCTTAGAGGTGTTTATAATGGTTTTAATAAGAGGCAAGGCCACTCTAGGGGGTCCTTTGGTCCATCTTCAGGTCCGAGTCCTCCCTGACCTCCTCAGTCTGTAAATTCAAGTGCTGATGCATCCTTCTAAGAAGGCCTCAATGGGCCCTGATGTCCACTGCAGGCAGAGAGGCAGTTGTACCCATCATTGCCTCATTGCTAAGGATGAGGAAGATGATTGGGGAGGAATCAGGTCCTCCTACCCTTTCTGTTCCCTGGTGGTCACTGGGGCAGTTTCATGTATGTCCACCGGCAGTGTCACTTCTTTTACCGAGGGTGGCACAATAACAGTCCCAATCTGTGGGTTGGACTGCTGCAGGTCCTTATCCCTAGACTCAAGCTGTACCCCTAGATCTCAGGAGACTTATGTAGCAGACGGGGTTCCACAGGGTCCTGAAGCCTCTGAAGTCATCTTTCAGCCTTGGCCATGAGCCTGATGGTAAAGCCCCTGCCACTGGGGTGGCCATGATATAGGTGGCACTTGTTGGGCTGTGTCACCTCACAGGCGGTGCTGGGAGTGGTGCCAGGATCTGGATCAGTACCAGCTCCACCTGGAGGCATAGAATTCTGCCTCCAACTCTGAGGAGTAATTGGAGCTGGAGTTCATAGCTGCGATGCTTGTTGACAAACTTTCAGACGTCCTGGCAGTCTCACAGGTGAGCAGCCCCTTTCTGCCTTTTGTCTCTTATGTGACACTGGTGATTATGATCAGTGCCGCATATTGGATCTGGGCCTTGGTGATGATGCTCCCACCAACGCCAATGTGCTGTAAACGGAGGCTGCTGATTCCATTAGGAGGAGCTTCAGGTGAGAGTCTCTCTTCTTTCTTCTGGAATTAAATCCCCTGCTGGTCCTGCACTTCTCCACTTAACAACTCTCCCCAAGGTACTTAAGGCAGGAGGCATGTGGATCACCACGTGGCATAGGATTAAGGCACTTCTTGCAGAGCTTAAATCCCTAGGACCAAGGCATGTTCTGGTCTGGGATAGAAAAGGGGGATCCAACAATTCACTGGCTACATTGCTAAACACTAATAAGAAACTATTACACCTATTTACTGACCGTAAGGAAAGACTACTAGATGTGCACTTGCAGGAAGCAAGAGACTGAGCTGCTCTAACTACCATCACAGGTTGGCAGGGTCCTATATATGCTGCCATGAAGGTGACACTCCAGGGGGCTCCACAGCTGACCTGATAGATACCACTAGGGAAAAACCTTCAGACAATGGTGCATGTGGTATGTGTACACCTAACTGGAATGGGCATGAGCAAGCATTTGAAGTGTAGTTCAGGTAAGCCAAACATTTTCACTGTCCTTCTTAGTCTGAAGTAATTGTAACCACAAAAATGTTTCCTAGGCAACGAAGGTCCATCTTGCCTCAGCACAGAGGGATGGACTATATGACTGAAAGGTACCTTCCAGGCCTACATTTCTATGGTTCTATAAGCAACTCTTCTACAGAACAAAAATGTAAAATTATTGCAATAAAGCATTGGGTATGATAATACTATACACATTATCATGGTTATATTGGAATAGAGGCACTGAGCATGTGAAACTCCTATAGGAAGTTGCAAACACTTAGCAAGAATTCAGCTCCACTTAGATCTGGTCCAAAATTAACTCATGTCAGCTACTGGTTTTATCAAATTATTTTAAATGGTTCTATATTTAAGATAGAGATAAGGTTTATTTTAATACTGATAGCATGAAAGTATAATCACTTTGCAATAAAAATCACTGGTCAAATCCTGAGGGGTGCTCCTATCACAGAGCACATTTCTGGATTTAGCCCATTAGTTTTAATTAGAAAAGTATTGATTCTATGAGTATACAACCTTGCAATAGCAATCCTGCTATACCTTTCACAGAATTCTGAACCATTCTACATTTCTACAGCTCAAACAAATCTCTTAGAGTCTCAGAGACAGAGTGATGCATTATCAAAAAATACTATTGTTTTTGTTTTATGATTTGTAAAGAATTATCACAACCCTATAGTAAGAAAATCCCTAACTAGAGAAACATTTACTCTCAGGTTCTATTTGAATTGGATTTATAGCCCCTTTGTAAATTTGGTTTGCAAATAATTTAGAAGGGGAAAGTATAGACTACAGTTTTCCCATCTAATTCCTATGAAATTAATGTTTATACATCAGGATTAGTTTTTCATCGGGATAAATATTCAGTGCTGCTGGAAAATAAGACTGAAAAACAGGTACAGAGGAGCAAACATGCCAAAGAAATAAACTGGCTTTCATGATGGCATAAAGATTGCATGCCATCACTTTTCTTTCAGAAATGCAATTCTTGTAGCTGAGAGTGTGGCAACACTTTAAGTAACCATTGCAAATGACAACTTTAGAGTCCTGTGAATGACTTCATTCAGTCGAATGGAAATTTAGGATGCTACACTACCCAAGAAAGGGGAATTTGCACCATGTTATTTCAATATTTAACCTTAACGATAGTAACCCTGACAGTTGTACTACTAACAAACAAGAGAATGAGGACAAAGTAACAACACAAGAATGCTTTGGGGGTGGAAGACTACTTGCAACAGATAAGCCCAAGTATATTTTACAGGGAGAAAAAGCTCAGAGCACAAGATAATATTAAGCACTGGGACCAGGGAAGCCTTGACCCCCCGATCCAGTGAACTCCATGGTTTAGGACAGTAGTCTCCATCCTTTTTACACACGAGATCACTTTTTGAATTTAAGTGCAATCCAAGATCTACCTCAAACCCAATCCTTACCCACCTCCTTTGTGCTCCTTGTCCTGCCTCTCTGAGGCCCCACACCCCTGCTCACTCCCTCCTCCCTCCATCCTCATTCACTTTCACCAGGCTGGGACAGCAGGTTGGGGTACAGGCTCTGGTCTGGGAGTAAGGGATTTGGAGTGTGGGAAGGACTCTAAGCTGAGCTTGGGGCAGGCAGTTGGTGTGATGCAGGGGTTTCTAGGTGCAGGCTCTGGGAGGGTCTCTCAGGGGCTTGGGGTGCAGGAGGGGTTCATGACTGGGGCAGGGGTTTGGAGCTTGCTCCAGCTGGGTACTGCTTAGCTCAGATGGCTCCTTGGTAATAGTACAGTGGGTCAAAGGCAGGCTCACCCCTGCCCTGGCCCTGCACCACTCCCAAAAGCAACTAACAACTTTGCTCTATCCCTAGTCCTGTTGTGCCCCCTCTCTGCTCTGTGGAGATACAATTCAGGGTGGGAGAAGGGGGCACTTTGACATCAGCACCCATCCTCTCCCTTCCCAGCTCTGCCTGGCAAACAGGAGGCTCCTGGGGGAACACCTCTAAGGAAAGGGCCAGAGATGCTCAGTAGTGGGGGGAGGAGGAGCAGCTGAAGTGTTGGCACTTGATAGCCATGTGGCCAAACCCGACAAGATCACCTATCGGAGATTCCTAGATCTACCAGCAGATCCTGATCTACTGGTTGGTGATCACTGGTTTAGGACTACTCAGATCTCGAGGCTGCCTGACTACCTGTATTTAAGTTTTAGGTTATGAGACTAGTTAATTTCACAATAGTATATGAAAGATGTACAGCCTGCCAGTAACGGGTGAACCTAAATCCATTATCTTTAAGAAGCTGCAGAAGAAATGGATGGATATTAAACATTCCCAGAATCTTGAGATGCTCCTAATTCCTGAGTAGAGGTTATATTGCTTTTGAACAAATGAGGGACAAAGAAAGAAAAAAATTAACAATTGGCACTGAGAAATAAAATCTCTATCACTACCAGAAGTTAGAAATTGATTGTATCCATGCCTACAGAAATTTCAGCAAACATACACATTTAGGATTTCTGTGACTTTTATATACATTTAGCAAAGTTTATTACATAGGTAATTATTTCATCTGACCCACAGGTGGTTATGTTCAGAGGAAAGAGAAAAAAAGATTTTTCTCCTCTGAATCAGTATCTGATTGTATGGGTGAAAATGGAAGTACCTGTGAAAACTGAATTTCTACACAACAGATTCCTAATTTTTTTTTCTGAGTTCAAATACTTTGGTGAAAAATAAAGCATTACGTATACACTCAAAAAGAAAGATTTTAACAATTTTATGATTAGAATCCTGTGTGGATAAAAAAATATGGATCTGCATCCCATCTACATCTGCCAGGCTCAACTCATCATCTGATCTACAATCTGCGATCTGGATTTTACTTGCATCCGCACAGCAAACCATCTGGGGGCAGAGGTGGAAGCGAGGAGAAGGCGGGGTTGTGTAGGGAAGAGGCAGGCAGCAAGGACTTGGGGTAATGGGCAGCAGGGACCTGGGGCTGAGGCTCCTCAGGTCTGTGCTCATCAGATGGGGGAGGGGGGGCACTGGACAGAGCCAACACTTGGCCCCTCCTGCAAGGAGATTTAGGACAGAGCTTGTTGCATCCTTTCCCTGCAGATATGCAGGACTATTTACGACTGTGTCAAGAATCCACATACCACCCAAGTGAGGATTTCAAACACAGCCAATAACAGAGCACAGAGCATTGCCACACTGTTTAAGAGTACTGCATGCCCTCCCACGGGGGCCAATGCCGCTAGCAAGTAGCCACATGTCCATCCCTCCCTTTCCACTTCAGAGAATCAAGTGCTAGTGGAGGTACTAAACTTCAACAGGCTTTGTGCTTTCTGAATGCTGAGCGCAAATGGAGAGGGGCTTAAGGGTGAAAAAAGGATGGGTTTGCTCTTTCTTCTCCCAGTGCTTGTATATCATTACAAAGCTGGACGGAGTTTGGTCCAAAGTGACTCACCCACCCAACTGCTAACGACTATGGTTATGAAAGTTAATTTGAAAAGACAAAACATAAAAGTAAAGCAGCTCATCTATTTGATCTGTTATCAATGATCTAATTGAAATTGCTGGTACAAGCAGACTATTAAATTGTATTAGAAACCTCCACTATTAATGAAAATCAATAATAATTCAATAGGATTTAAGTTAACTATGCATGCAAGTGGCAGTGTATCAGGAATTCTAGAGTAAAGCAAAATGTTCTTGTCAACTTTGGGTACTATGCAAAGTATAAACCTATATCAAAGAGGTCTTTTGTAGTTGTGCTGGGGAGGACCAACAACATATAAAGAAGAAACATGGACAATTATTTATTCAATTAGAAATGTCTACAGATAATTAGCATCTTGAATATCTTTGTAACACACACATATTTTACTCTATCTTACATGTACTGTCTGGGTTTTGCTTGTTATTTAAATTAGATAAATGCTCAAATTATGTTAAGCAAAGTAGTCTCCTTTGTAAAATTAGCTCACATCTCAAAACCTGCAGCTTCCGCACAGGGGTGGGAAATATTCATAAAAAGGCATCAAGGACAGAAGGAAATGAGAAACATGGCCAAACACACAAGATACTGTTATTTCAACAGTAAACTTTTAAATACCCATATAAAACAGGAGTAAAAGCTGACTTTATATTTAACATATGCTGTGGCATTGCTAACGTCACACATGTAACATATGCTAGCAATTTCCCTACCTCCTCCCATTGTTCCATGTTTCTATAATCCATTTCTCTCCCCCTTCTCATGACACAAGTAGACAATCTGTGTATTATTCTCAACACTAAAAAGTGTTGCTATGAAGAGTGATATCCTGTAGAAAAATCAAAATAATTGGTTTACGGTCATGGATAAATGAATGGATTCTGACAAAATAAGTATGGGCCCTCTCCATTGCCTGTCCTTTGGATTTTATTCAAATGTCTTCTGATGATTGAAAAGGTTTAGTTTAGTTTTTCATTTCAGTTGTGTGTGCGCTTCTGCACTTCCTGCCTGGACATAAAGCAGAAGCAATAGAATACCATACTGCAGTTCTCTTGATATTGCATCCTGATCAGGCAGGAAAAAACAAGAATCTTGTAAAAAAAATTCCTGTTCCTTCATTACTTATAGCCATGATTTAAAGATTACAAGTCTATCCAAAATTTGTGATTTTTTTTTTAAATTACCAATCTTATACTTGGTTGAGACCTAGAGACCTCATTCTTCATTGCACTGTTGCCTGTTTCATTACTGAAACACATGCAAAAAGGGTGTATTCTGAGTAGTAATATTTTACACCCACTTTACACAGAAGTAAAAAGCTACTTAAGGTGCAAGGAAGACAGGGAAACAAGCCCTTTGGTATGGAAGAACAAACCAGGTCTGAATTGTCTATGGTGAATATACGTTATGTGCTCTATAAAGAGTATGATATTCATGCATCTCTTTATAAAACCTTTATTTTATTCAAGTTGGCACCATTTTTCTGCTCCTTTTCCATCCCTAGCATCTGACGAATCTATGCTGAAGGAGGGAAGCTCAGTTTCATTTCATTATTGATCTATCAGACAAGAACTTAATCAATCTTCTTTATAAGCTATTAAAGTAGAGCAAGAGAAATGAACTCACCTGATACATTCAACATTGATTGCTTCTTTCTAAGAACTGAATGTCAGGCTTATCTACTACTACAGCTGTGATTCAATTTTTCAGAAACAAGTTTTTTCCCTCATTAGTTTCCCAGAAATAGTGCAATTAAAAACGTATTTTAGATAAAATAAAGAATATAATCAAAATTAAATGCACAATACTTTCTCTTAAATTTCATTAGCGAAGTGACCTCTTGAGAGTATTGAGACCGCAAGCCCAAATCCAGTGAAGGAGAACCAATAGAAAGCATAACTTGTACTCAGTGTAGTGCACTAAGTATCTCTGCCAGTAATATTGGTGAGAATTATGCAAGCAGAGCAGCTGTGAGTTAGAGCTGGTCAGGTATTATCCCATCAAAATTACTTTTTAAATGAAAATGTAGCTTGGGCAAAAATCAAATTTTTTCAATGAATATTTGATTTCTAGAAAAAATGAAATAAAATATTTCATTTTCGGTTGGTTTGACCTACAGTGAAATTATTTAAGGTCCTTGAACTGAACCAAAATGTTTTGTTTTGAATCAGTGTGGCATTACATTGCATCCAGTTGAAGATGATGCTGTGGTGTCTCATGCCCCCATTCTTTCCTATGGGCTGGACTACATCTCCCATAATGCAACACCATCATGATTGCAGGTGCATCATGGGAAATGCAGTCAGTCCAGACCGCCTGACTTCTAGGAGAGAAAGGGGGCAACTTAAACTACAACTCCCCATGCAACAATGTATCAAGGTAAAGTTTAATGCTGAATTGGTTCAGAGTGATATACTATTTATTCAAGAAGGTGAAATTATTTTGTTTTGACCAAAAAGACTGGCTGGCACAGAAAGGGTGAGGTGTTATGGTTCCATCTCCTGCCAAAGACCTAAGAGAAAGGGCACACAGTGAGGAAAAAACCTCTGGTGCATGCTTCCCAACACCCCTACAGAAGGATCCATCAGACTCTAGTCCTAAATGATTATGTGAAACCAAACAGTAGCCATAATGCTAAGCAATAATTATGGAGATGAAGTTAGCTGTGGAAGGTTGCACAGAGCTTCTTCTGGAGCTTCTCAGTGCTGCTCTGTAACTGAGCACAGGACTAACTATTGAACAACATGAGATTCTCCTTAGTGTGAATTATCAACTAGGGAACTAGAATGAGATTCAGGAGTCCTATATTCTATTCCTGACTCTGCTACGGGCCTACTGGCTAACCACGTGAAATCACTTCTGTGCTCCCTGCACTAGTTTCCCTATTTGGGAAATGAGGATAACAATACTGAGCTTCTCTTAAAGTGCTTAGCGATCTACTGATCAATAGCACTATTTAAGAGCAAGGTATCATTCCTAAGTGCTACTGCTACAGCCTACAAAGCAAGAGACCAAGGAAAGAACATTAGAGTAAGCCCCATGGGTAGCAAATTCAGGCCACGTGAGTTGCCAGGCAACAGGTGCCTTCATGCAGCTATCCAGTGGCAGCTATAACCAGCTTGTACTTCATTCCCCATTGTGACACTCTGTACCTCAACGCAGCACCCTGGAGCCCCAATATTCATCACTATGATGTGATCATATGTTTTGTACAAAGTGTGCCTTGTGAGGTATCACTTGAGAAGTCATGATCTGTTGAACAGCACTACTCTGTTCAGGTATGTGTGTTGCCACTGTATCTGACATGACATATTGCTGTGGGCGTGTTACTGAAATTTGTTGTGAGGTTGGCAGCAACTAATACTGGACAAATAGGCTCTGATGGCCCATTAAGGAGAATCCACTCTGGCCCTCCCAGAGTCTCCACAGAGAGGGTATGTGTGTAATGGGGGCTGCCTAACCCACATGTCACAGCAAGGCTCTAACAACTGGAAAAAAGCATAAGAGAGAGACAGTGACATCATCACTTGGCCTCTCTCTTCTCCCCACCCATCTCCACACCTGGAGGATCACCTGTGAGACAAAGACTTTGAACTGGGGAGATTGGTCCCAGGAGGAAAGGGAATTCAGTCTGCATATTAAGAACTGTAACATCTATTAAGCTGAGAAACAGCAAACTAATTAATGAGCTTGTACTGTCTAACGGAGTCTTGAGCAGTCTAAGATGGTATGTTTCCTGGAAGGGGGGAGGCCAGGTTGAAGTTTGGGGTGATTTGCTGGTGCCTCTCTTTATACAGGTGGGTCTCCACATGCTGATGGCTGAGTGATAACAGTGCCTGGAGGGGTTTGCTGTTTATCACTGACATAGCACTTGAGAGACAGTCAAGGATAGAGAACTAAGGGGGCACAGCAGTCTCATGGTTATAGGTTGTATCCCAGGGACCGTGTCACATCCAAGGCTTGATGTGGTTACAGATCACGCAAAGTCCCACCTTACAGGGTCTAACAGGCAGCAGCCTCAGGGCTCTGGATTGTCCCACCACCCAATAAATACTGAAAGGTGCATTCCAAGAAGTGACAAGTGTTGATCTTCTAAAGCTGTCATGACCATTCCTGCTCCTTGCATTTGAATTCCTGACTTCAATCTTACCTCTATTTAGAACTCACCTTCTGAGCCAGGCCTTGAAACCTGATTTAGAATCTCCCAGCCTCAGGTTGACGCTGCTCTGACCCTTAGTCCTAACTGCCCTTGTCAGGATCTTACTGGTCAGGATCGGATTCTCCAATGCCTTGTATTCAGTGCAGTTGTTTCCACTGTGACACGTGAATGCTAAATGGGTGTTAAATGCTCGTGTTCTAATCAGATAGAATATTACTCTCACTAAGCACATGTGTACAAAGCTAGATAAAATACAAATTAGTGGGGAATCTCACCCTTGCAGTGAGGTGTATAACAATTACAAGGCATGTTTAGTCTTCCTCAGAAACCACAATGGACCTCCTTAGTCGTCTTTCTTTATTCAAGGACTAACTAACCTCAATTCTTTTTTCTCTTTTTGTATTATTTGAAAAGACATTATGACTTTATCATAGGCTGCAAAATCTGTATACCCATTAGTAATCCCAATGTGGCTGATTTAGAACAATCCCAAAAGTTAATCTGGAGTGTCGTATATAATGCCATGTGTTATAGGTAGATGAGAGAAAAGAAAGCCAAAGCCTAGGGCAACATTCCATATTGGCAAACCTTCAACGTTTTCTGGACATTCAACTGATACTGATCAGGAATGGATTTTGCTTAATCAAACCATGGAGCCAGCTAGAAAGGCTACAGCTGAACTCCTCTGTTTTTTTTTTCTTTTAATAGTTGGACTCCCATAACATTAAACATGTACATTTTCATAGAAATTCCCTCCATTTGCAACACAAGCATATTAGGTTTAAATATCTCAAGAAGATTGCAAGAAGATACAATCATGTGTTAGGTCTTCTGCTTATTTATTGCAAAACACAAGAATAGCTGGAAGTCCATTATGGAAATGTTTCAGTAAATTAAATTAATTTGTAATTAATTTTCACTGGTATTTATGAGAGAAACCTTTAATCAGAATAATTTAGAGTCTGAAAATTACAATATTAACTAATAATTAAATAATAATTTATTAATTTCAATAGTTTTAATTATCTTTTGATTAAATTACCTGTTAGTCAATTCCACATAGCTTTTGATATTAATTAGCTAATTTAAGCATGATCTACAAAAGCTAATCTCCTGAGGATAAGGCATATTGTCTAAACAGGTCAACAAGCACTACTTCAAAATGTCATTTTGGCTGTAATGTTTTGAAAATTGATTTTTAAGATAGTAGTTTATAAAACTTCCAGTGATAGCCCTTAGAGAAATGGCACGAGGATTAGCAGGCCTGAATTCCAGGGCTCATCACTCTTCTCATTCCCTTTCTGTTTCTGCTCAGCGCTACCCTCTTCTGATAGCAGAGTTAGGCCACATCTATACTTACACACCAGAGATCGCAGTTCTGGCGTTTGAGTTAGCTAAATCGAACAGTGAGGGCACCTCTGGTCAGCACTGGTCCTCCTCGCAGTCGCAATGAATAAGGGAAGCTAACTGGAATGTTTGCTCTTGTTGACCTCCCACTGTAAGATGGTGCCAAACTTGGCTTAAGGTCTGTCGTCTCCAGCTACGTTATTTACATATCTGGAGTTGTGTGCCTTAAGCCAACCTTTCAGGTCTAGTATAGATCTGGCCTTAGCGTGAACCTATTAATCATTCAACTAGTAATGCCAGAGAAAAATGTAGTTACAATATACATTAGTCCTCTGCATGATGTCCATAATGTGTGTCAATGCCAAGCATTTAAAAATCATGAGTCAGATCTCCCAACACAAACATAAAATTGGGCCCGCATCATGAGTTTTTTAAAAATAATAAACTCTAAGTCTCCTTGCCTTCAAATCTATTATCCTTATTTTTCCACAGTCATGAGAACAAGAAACTTACTTCTGATTGTAACTGAAAGTGGACATTCTGCTTCAGAAGTTGCAGTTTTAAGAAAAAATACCAAATATCATGAGATTCAATTAAATGAATAACTTGTCATGAAAGTTGTGAACCTCCAGAATATCTCAAGTATCCAACATATCTGGATATTGAATATTAGGAAGGGGTCTGATTTTCAGAGGGTAGCTACTAAACACTTCCTGAAAATCATGCCTCTTCAAGGGGTGTGGGAACTGAAAATAATGAATCACCTTTGAAAAGGGCATTATGGGCATTATGTTTTGCTGGCAACACTTAACTTTATGTCCTTAGTTATCAGCTCATGAGTAAACAATCTAGAATTTTGACAGATTAGCCCATGGTAAGGCTTTTTTAAATCTAAAAGACGGGATACAGAAACACTTTCATGTTTAAAAATGAACATTTTTCTTAGAACCAGTATATGTCCAAAAGAGAGTGGTGAACCAAATATTGCAAACCTTACTACTTTTGTGACTCCAATGGAACTACTCAAGGATGATTCAAGTGAGCAAGGGTCAGATTCTCAAAGGTATTTAAGCATTTAAAGCTGGAGATAGGTACCTAATGGAATTTTCAAAAGCACTTCACCTTAAGTGTTGCAGGATATGCTCTAATTAGTGCAACAGGATATTAGTGTAGGTCATAATGGAGATAAACTGTTATGTATGATGTTTTAGAAGGAATACATTAAAAACAAAAACAAAAAACCCTGACCTCTTAAACAGAAACCATTCTTGGTGCTGGGGTCATATTGGCATTTACAGGGTTAAACTGGCTAATTCTGCAACAAAGGAAACAATATTAGCACAGCTATCCATGTAAACGACATTAGTAGCAAGACAATTATCTTCTGAATTATTTTATTCCAATTATATTTTGATATAATTCAAGGTCTAGTGATTTTTTTAATGTTTGCAGTCCTATAGTTTACTACCGTAAAAGCAATCAGTCACTTCCTTGTCAGACACCCAGTGGTTAGAATAGTTTATTCATCTATGTGAAAAATATACAATGTATATTTGCCCTTAAGACTATGTTTGATGATTATTGTAAGTGATATGTAATTGTTTTAAAATTGTTGAACATACTTTAATACAGTGCTTGATGCTATATAGTTATTTAAATGGCCATTTTATAAGCAAGTTTGATTGACACAAATCATTCATCTCTTGATTTTCAGAAAAGGTGAAAGGTAAAAAGTGAAAAGTGAAACATGAAAAGTAATATGCACTTATTAGAGATGTATTGTTTACTTATTAAAATATCCCACAGAAGCAGTAATTTAAATTTAAAAAGCCCCAAACATGAAAAGTTATAAAAAGTTCAGGGATCCAATCCTGTTTCTACTGAAGTCAAACACAAAATTATCATTGAATTCAGCAGATTCTGGTTTGGAACCTAGATTGTTCAAAACAGGATTTCCAGAAAAATTTGTCAAGAATAAAGACTAGTGAAGACTCTAACCCCATCCTATTTCTAAACATGACAGCTCCTCTGATGAACATAGGGCTTATCTAAATATAGACTGCACTGGTTTTACTAAAGGCATGATTATTAAACCAGTTCAGTTAAACAACTGCATGAAGTGCTATTATTTTGATCTGATTATTAAAAAAACTCTACTATTGTCATCATATAACAATCTATCTATATTTTTTAGAAAGATCTGTCTGTGAGTCCATTTGTTCAAGAATTCCTTCTAAATAGTAAGAGCTAGGACTACCAAATTTGGTATGCAACTTCTTCTTATCCTAACTTAAAGTAAGGTCAGTGTTTAGTTGTTCCAGGAAAATAGTAAGTGCCTGGAATAGGACTGTTTTCCATAACATGGAAAGGGACGGGGCTGTTCAAAGGGACTGTGATACAGAGAGTGATCACTGGGGGCAGTGAGCACAGGGGAAAGCTATTCTACACAGTGACCACTGGAGCCAGCTTCACCAGCAAGAGAGAGTGATCATTAGGCTGGGACTCACCATCTTGCTTTCCGTCAGACTGGTAAGTAGCCCCTCTGCCTCAAACCCATCTCACCCCAGCCCTTGGCTACAGTGCTGGAAAGGGGAGGGAGGGATAAAAGAGTTCTACCAGCTGAGGGAGACTGGAGGGTGGGGGGGAGAAAAGGCAGAGGGGTCTGAGGTGGGGAAGGTCCCTGCTGGCTGGGAGGAACTTGGGGGGGAGAAAAGGCCCCACTGGCTGGAAATGGGAGGCCCTGCCAGATGGGACTTCCTTTCGTGAGTCCTTCGTCACCCTCCAAACCTCATCTTGCACCCACCCACATCTGCAACTTCCTGCCCTGAGCCCTTCCTCAACCTTCCACCCTGACTCCTGCACCCCCCATGTTCAAGCCTCCTGCCCTGCCCCCCTCCCCAATCCAAGACCTTACCCTGACTCCTGAACCCCCCACACCACCAGCCCCCTGCCTTGCAGGAACCAAGAAACACGAGGTAAGTCTTCTAGTATTATATACCACAGTAATGCCTAGAGGCCCCAACTGAGTTGGGGACACCATAGTGCTAGGCATTGTACAAACACAAAAAAGAGATACTGGCTGCCTTGTAGAGCTTACAATCAAAACAGGAATGTAAATAAGAGCCAGTGAGAGCCTCCACCTGGTAAACCCAGCAGCATTCACAGCACGGACTGCGGCAGCGGGAGGGAGGAAATCACATTTGGCCCAGCCAAGGCCTCTCCTCCTCACAGTAATCCTTTGGATCTAGAACTGTGCAAGGGAGACTTTTTCCTCCCTAGCTACAATATGGGGGGGCACTATTGGATAATATTGGACATTTACCATTTCAGGTACTGTTAGGGTTGCCAGGTGTTCGGTTTTGAACCGGACAGTCCAGAATTTGAGTTTTCTGTTTGGGAAACAAATTGAGAAAATAGAAATGTTTGGTATTTTCTAAATAAGATGTAATGTAGATTGTGATGTACTGTCAAGTGTGTCTGGTATTTTTGTTGAAACCGTATGGCAACCCTAGGTAATGTATTTGGATTTGTTTTAAGTTTATGGATGTATTTAACTGAGCGCTAACTTCAACCTTAGACTCATAGGGTTGGAAGAGATTTCAGGAGGTCATTGAGTCCAATCCCATACCCAAAGCAGGACCAACCCTGACTAAATCATCCCATCCAGGGCTTTGTCAAGCCGGGACTTAAAAACCACCACATCCCTAGGTAATTCATTCCAGTGTTTTACCATCCTCCTTAACTAAAGAGAGTTCAGAGTAGGGATGTTAAATTTAGTTTAATCAACTAATTGACTAGTCGATGGATTTCCATAGACTAGTTGATTAGTTGATAAGAGTGGGAGCCACAGTGGGGTTAGCTCCCAGCCCCAGAAGCTAACCGTGCTACAGCTTTGCCTTTTAAATGTATTAAGAGCTGGTAGGCTCTTAATACATTTAAAAGGCTGAAGCACAGTGGGGGGGGGGGACGACCCAACGCGAGCCCGGACAGCTGATTCCTGGCTGGCACCGGGTCCACCCACTGTGCAGCATCCTTAAATGTACAAAAACTGGAGCGCAGCAGAAGGACCTGGCAAGAGCCAGGAATCAGCTGTCCCAGCTTCTGCCGGATCCCTCCTGCTATTCTTCTGATTTTTAAATATTTTAAGAGCCGGTGAGCTCTTAATAAATTTTAAAAGCATCAGCTGATTCCCACTTTGTGCCTGGTCCCCACTACCTCTGTGCCTTCCCTGCACCCCGCAGAAACAGTGCTGGGGGGAACCAGCTTTTTAGCTGGCTCCCTCCAGCACCAGTTCCTACTCCCCCCCTTGCTGCCTAGCAGAGGCAGTGGGGGGGGGGGGGGGGGGCTGGGGGAGAGAAGTGACTAGTCAACTATCCAATAAGCTTTTGCTTATCAGATAGTCTACTAGTCGCTTACATCCTTAATTCAGAGCCCACCCTACATATGAGAGTGTGCGTGCACATGCATATGTACATACACACACACACACACACACACACACACGTGTGTGTGTGTGTGTGTATAGTGATCAAATGTATAATGCCTTTACAACTGATTAACAATGCAGTAGTGTTAATCAAGAATAAAATATTACAGTCACGTTTATGTATTTGCAAAGGCAACATGGTAAAACTATAGTGGGAAAACTCTATACATACAAGCATTTGCATCTATGCACAGTACATACAGACACAGACACAGACACACACACACTCACCCCTACCTCTTTTAAGGCTGCTCTATTGGCTTTATCTTCCTTTAGGCAAGTATATCTAAGAGGCCCAAGAAAATTGAGAGAGGTCATTCTTTAAGGAAGTTGTAACTGTCCCAATTCATATTGGTGCAGCTCCTAGTACTGGTTGTATTCATTGTCCCATTAATAAGTGTATTATTAATATCATATCTCATGTGATAGTCCTCTTAGTATACATATTTTTCACAGAGTAATCCTAAAAGGGCAAAACACCACCCTTTGTATGATACGCATTTACCTACACAAGCAGTTTTTGCAAACCATAGCTAATGTGTGCAAAAGACAACATTTACATAAACAAAACTCATTTGTCCATGGAAACCGAGCACAAATCAAGTGTGAATAGACTTTGGAAATGCAAATTTTATCTCACAGGTAGAAGAGGATTTGTACACTAGACTGCTGAGCCCTACACAAATAGAGGATGTTTTGAAAATTTAGCCCTAACTGCCGGTCAGCAACTGTTCAGAAGCAAGTATTCAAAGTGTGACAATGTTTTACTCACAAACACCTACTCGCTTTACTGGAAAGATCTTTCTGCTCAGGGATGAGGCACATTGCCTGTACTGGATTGCCAGTCTTGGACTCCAGTCTCTAGGAACATCAATTTGGCATTTTGCAAGAGCCCTATCTTCCGATGAACATTTGCTTAAAACATCTTGACATATACATGCAGATTGATTAAGGCTGTACACATGTCAGAAGATACTGATGACATCATACATCAATCAAGTTTTATTCTCACATTTACCTTGATATATGTCGTTCGTTAGCTCTGCAATCATTATCTGTGTAGTATTGCCTGTCTTTCTTTGTCTATATGTTTACATCTGTTCCTTAGCATACTGTGCTACTCATCTGCATAAACTTGATCTTAACACTGAATTCAGATATAACCTTATGCAAGATTCCAAGGAGGATGTTGAGATAATGAAGTCACCCTAAAGGTCATTCATTTAGGCAATAAATACCTCAGAATTATGATAATGTAAAGTATCAACTTGAGATAAAAAAACGCACAAGAAAAGAATAATTTAACAGCTGGCAGACAACTTATGTCAAACATTGTCTAATATACACAGTTACTATGGCTGGCCTTTGCATGCATATGCATTACGGTATAGGGATGTAAAATCTTATTTAATTAGTTAACCAGTTAAACTTAACGTTTAACTGGTTAACTGATTAAATGGGGGTGGGCAGGGAACAGGAGCACCCCTTCTCTGCCAAACCCTGTGCCATGGGCAGGGGCTGCTCCTGCCCAAGTGCTTCCAGTTAAGGGTGATGCTCACTGGGTAACCATTTAATCATTCACATCTCTTAGGGCATAAGGATTCTTTTCCTCTTAGGAACCCCACACAGTTCCAAAAACATTCATGCTCCCTAAACTTAGCTTGGGAGAACATGCTGCTCTCAGAGCACATTCTCTTTTGTGCACCTGTACTTTGTACCCAACTCCAGCCATAGCCCTCTTAGTATAATTTGGCTTATAAGGAACCAATCAATCAGAGACTACAGCAGTAACAATAAAGGCCACTACCCACGAGCCTTGAAGCTGGAAACAGAACAGTGTGGCGGCTCGTGTTTTTATGTTCTCAGTCTTTGCCTATTGAGAGACAACTAACATTTGTCTGGGTTGATCCAATGATCTGTCAATTTATTCAGGAACAAAAATGTTGTTATTATCCCTTGGCTGGTAGCTAAGCCTCTGAATTTGCAAAAGGGCAAAATTCTAACTTTGTACTTCAGAAGTAGGGTAATGTCACACCAAGCTGAAAACAGACTCTGTTCTCCCCTACATAATTGAGCTAGCCAGGCCGGGACTTATTCCATTATCTAGGTAGCGCACATGCCCTGGTGTGATATGTACACTTCTCCTGAGGAAATTCTGTGTCATTGCACATGCACAGAATTCATAGCCCCCCATGGGAAAATGACTTCTGAAGGGGAAGTAAAGGGAAGTTGCAAAAGTGGTCATGAGTCCCTTCTCAGTAGTGCAGGCAGGTTGGTTTGAGCACCCAGAGCAGCTATTAGAGACGTAAAATCATTGCCGGAGTGGGGGGAACAGGGCAGTCATGCATGTCTGAGAAAGAAAGAGAGAGACACTATGCTTGTGGAATGTTCAACGTGGTAGGGCAGGGCTTTGGGGTATTTCTGAAGAGGTGGGTGTGGGGCAGGCTCTGTTCTCTCAGGCAGAGCAGAATGTGGTAGTCTGCCTGCTTAGTGAATTGTTCCCATTGCTCTTAGTGAATTCCCTCAGGAGTATAAAGCAGGTGTGAATTTTTTAAGGATCTTTTACATTGCCAGAGTGGTACAGAGAAGCCTATTGATAAAAAAAAAATTGTATGGCTTTATAAATGCTTGTAGTACTTTAGTGATTAGAACTGGTCTACATTTTTGGACTGAAAAAATTTCCTATCAAAATGTAGTCCAAGAACTGTTTGCTACCAGCCTATCTGGAGATGGTCGATAGTCAATATAAATTGTGAGTTTGAGTCCCCTCACTTGCCCCTGGTGTAACTCTGAGCATATGGCTGCATATGGCTGCTACAACTAGAAGTAAAAGGGCAATACTAACTACATTACCATCAGAGGGGATTTCCTTCAATGCTCCCCAATTCCATGTTCAATCCATTATACTTCAGTTTACATAAAATTACCAAAAAATTTGAAACCAATGTGATTATATTGCTTTATTTTAAGAAATAAAATATGCAGAATTTTAAAATATTGTGCAAAGAATTTTTAATTTTTTGGTTCAGGTTTCTCGCAGGAGTAGAGAAACATGACTGTTTTCCTCCTGTTCAGTTTATCTTGTCTCTTTCATTTGTGTGTAAAACAAGAAGCATGTGTCTTCTTACAGAGAAGAGTGGCATCTTTGGATTTGTGAGATTAAAAAATTGGCAACCCCAAACACCCTTGCTCTGTCCCTTCCCTGAAGACCTCACTCCTTTTGAGACCTCACTCCCCCTGCCACCCCGCTCACTACATTCATTCCCCCTCTTTCAGTGGCTCACTATCTACCACCTTCACCCTCAGAGGGTTGGAGTGCAGGAGCTGGTGAGGGCTTCAGCTGGGGGTGCAGGCTCTGAAATGGGGTCAGAATTTAGGAAGGGGCTCCATATCAGGGTGCAGGTTCTGGAGTGGGACCAGGGATGAGGGGTTTAGAATGCACGAGCTGGCTCTAGGCTTGATGTAGGGCTGAGGGATTTAGAGTGTGTGAGGAGGCTATGGATTTAGGCAGGGGATTCATCTATAAGAGGAGGGTGAGGGCTCCGGCTATGGTGCAGCCAGGGTTCACTCTAAGCTGCTCAGCTGAAATATACCTATAAGCAGCAACAGCCACAGCAGCAACCTGCTCCTCTTTACATCTCTGCCCCACCCATAAAACCTGTGTTCTGGCTGGGGTGGGAGGAAGGCAGCTCCATGAATTGCTGTTCTTCCCCCTCACTTCCCTTCTGGAGCCGCAAGTGACAGAGAGCTCTGTCCATGCATTACCCTTGCCTGGAGGCTCCGCCCCTGCAGTTCCCATTGGCCATGATTCATGGTCAATGGGAGTTGTGGGTGGCAGCACCTGCAGCTGAGCACAAGGCAGAACAAAGTCACCTATTTCCCACATTACCACCAAATGGGAGCTCCTGCAGATAAGTGTCCCCTATCCCAACGCCTGGCCCAAGCACTGAGCCCCCTCCCACATCCTAAGTCCCTAACTCCCTCTCAGACCCCACCGTCTAACCCAGAGCCCTAGTCTTGAGCCCCTCCTGCATCCTAACTTCCATCCAGACCCTGCAGATCCAGCTCCTAGGCAGGAGGAACAAGAGGCTCTGTGCACTGCTCTCACCTGCAAGAGCCACTGCACAGCTCCCATGGCTGCCATTCCCAGTTAAAGAGCATGCAAAGCGGTGCTCAGGGCAGGGGCAAAGCATAGAGAACATTGTCCCCTCACCTAAGAGCTGGACCTGATGGCCACAGGACAGAGCAGAAAGACAGACACTAGCCTGCATGAGCCCCGCAGCACAGCCAACTGGACTTTAGCAGCCTGGTCAGCGGTGCTGACTGGATCCCTTTTCTATTGGTTGTTCCAGTTGAAACCCAGATGCCTGGCTACCTCATGCATCTTGTGGAGTTGTTGTGGTGGGTAAGGTTGATGTGTCCAATGTTAACAAATATCTTCCCTTAACAAAATTCAATACTGTATATTGAAATAGATCATCTGTACTGTTGCTGATGAAAAGCAAGGGGAAACTGAAGGAAAATTTAGCTGAAATTTTATTAAAATTAAAACATCACTGAATCTTTGCAATTAATCTGAAATGCCTAAATAATAGTTAATAACCATTGTTTGATTTGGATTGATAGCAAGCTACTATTTCTAACCCGGCTCATGGATTAATTAACGAAATTAATGAAATCTTCCCTATCATGTCCCCCAAAGTTTCTGTTCTATTTTAAGTACACAGATATGTGCACTAGTATACAGTTGATTTAGAGACCATGGTTAAGTTTTCCTCTTTAGGTCATGGGCACTACCATTATTCAAGAGGATGGTGATAATATATTCACTGTCAAAGGGGAAAAGCATAAGAAGTGACTGAGGAGGATGGATATCTGTGGCAGAATTAGAAGCCTAGAAGAAAGTTGAAAAGATTGGTCTAATTGTATCACTATAAACCCCTCTACAGCAAACAGCTTCTATATACAGTCACATGAATTAGGTCTCTGTTGACATAACCTTCAATGTTGTATGTCTACCTTTGTAGATGTATAAATTGGAAAGATTCTAGAAATAGGATAT
Source organism: Pelodiscus sinensis (assembly GCF_052426305.1). Classification (NCBI taxonomy): domain Eukaryota; kingdom Metazoa; phylum Chordata; order Testudines; family Trionychidae; genus Pelodiscus; species Pelodiscus sinensis. Next base: position 180,700,049 of record NC_143054.1, on the reverse strand, counting down.
CAAACCCCATAAAAATGCATGTTAACAAATTAAATATTTTGTCTGAAGAGGTGTGGGCCTGACATTTATTGGGTTAAAAGTCTAGGCAATGCACGTCCTTTGTTTACATACAAATGCATTATCGATTTATAGTAGCTCATTCATTTGCTTGAAAAAGTCTGGATCTAAAATTGATCCTCAGTTTTAAGCCATGCATACTGTGAATTTGACAGACTGGAATGTTCTTAAAGGGATGTGCCTTGCACAAATGCAAAAAAGGAAAAGTGCAAAGCTCTGCATTGCAGAGTACTGAGGAGATATTTAACAATGTCAATTAAACACGAGAATCTGCATCTCAATTAGACTTTTACCAGTTTTCAAAGTAGGGTTTCTGTAGCATGTGTCATGTTTCAGCAACTCTGTAGACTTTTGCTCATGCCACCATCTTTCCCCATCTGTAGACATATTATGTACACTTATTTTGAGGCAAGTGAATCTAAATCTGGAATCCTGTGTGTGTTAAAGCTTCCTGTGTTTACATTTATACCAATATGAACTTTAAAAAATACCAAGAAAAGGTTCTTAAATTTAACAGATGAAGGGAAGCAGGCTAAAGAAACCTATTTATTTAAATATTCAAAACAGTCATCTAGGGCCCAATCATCTTTCTGGGCTATGCAATTGAGTAACTCCAGGAAAGCCACAGCGACACCGTCAGGGCCTGCGTGGTCCTGAACCAGGGCATTTGCCAGATCAGGGGAGGTCAATGCCAGCCCTCTGCTGCCAGCCTCTAGGCTCCCTTCCTGCCACTAGCTCCCGAATGATGGGCTCTGCTTCCAGATGCCAACCTGACTCCACTACTGGCTGCCAGGGTCTGAGCTGCCATCCCAGCTTCACTCCTGGTGGCCCCACTGTCACCAGGCTGCTGGCTGGCCCCTGTACCATGCCAGGCACTGCTTCCAGCCACCAGCCCCCGTGCCACTGGGGTCCCAGCCACCAGCCCCCATGCCACTGGGCTCCCAGCCAACAGACTCTGGACTCCTGACTGTTAGGGCTGTCATGTCCAGAGATCTGAGATGATTCTGCTGCCATTTTTCCCCCTCTCCCCCGAGTGCTCCAACCCCAAAGCTCCCATGGGGGTCTCTGAGGATGCCAGACCACAGATGTTGCTGGACCAGAGAAATTCAACCAGTAGCAGAAAATAGCTATTACCCCATGTCCCTTGGTCACTGTAAACCTCCAGACTTCACCTCCTGCAGACATAGCACCCGGAGACACAAGTACTGAAACAAGGGGTCCTGGGGCTGCTGCCAAGTCCTGTGGCTTGAAATTGTTTCCAACACATACCAGGTTTGCAATTTGATACAGTGGCTCTCGGCACCCCAATTGTACAAATTATTGCAACATCCCTGCAAGGAGCAATCAGGGCGGCTCTTTCAGAGGCAAGGCACAGGCTCCTTGTGTTTCAGTGCTTCCTTCATGACCCCTTGGCACCTTCCTCGAGGAATTATTTAAGTTTAATACCAATGTGGACACAAGAACAAATGGATATAAGCTGGCTAGTAGGAAGTTTAGACTTGAAATTAGACAAAGGTATCTAACCATTAGAGGAGTGAAGTTCTGGAACGGCCTTCCAAGGGAAGCAGTGGGGGCAAAAGATCTATCTGGTTTCAAGATTAAACTAGATGGGTTTATGAAGGGGATGGTTTGATGAGATAACATGATCTTGGTAACTAATTGACCATTCATTATCAGTGGGAAATAGGTCAATAGAGGGATGATAGGAGTTACTATAGAGAAATTTCTGGGTGTCTAACTGATGAGTCTTGCCCACATGCTCAGGGTTTAGCTGATCACCATATTTGGGGTCAGGAAGGAATTTTCCTCCAGGGTAGATTGACAGAGACCCTGGAGATTTTTCGCCTTTCTCTGTAGCATGGGGCACAGATCACAGCTGGAGGATTCTCTGCATCTTGGGGTCTTCAAAGTATTTGAAGGCTTCAATATCTGAGATATAGGTGAGAGGATTATTCTAGGAGGGGTGGGTGAGATTTTGTGGCCTGCACTGTGCAGGGGGTCAGACTAGATGATCATAATGGTCCCTTCTGACCTTAAAGTCTATGAGTCTATGAATTCAGAGTGTATTTATACCTGATTTAAATTCACTGAGAATTGGTTTGGGCACTTATGTCATGTCTATGACCTAGATACCATGAACCAGAACAAGAAAGCATAGCACATAGCATAGTACTGAATGTACATTTGACACATTAACTTCTAAAGGGGCAGCTAAATGGGGCTTTATGGACATCTATCTGATTGCAAAAAGGATAATGGAGTCATAATTTCACGACAAATTTTAGCCTAGAAATAATATGGATGTCTGATTTATAAGTGATCAACAGTGATTTTAAATGAGAAATTGGCACTCTGGTAATCTCCACGTACTATCATTACCAGGCACCAGTGTTCCCTGTAAGCTGAGCACTTGGGTGGCCCCACTGAAGAGATTCAGGTGCCACCCAGATGATCAGCAGAATACCCACAGCCACCTGCATGTTTATCTATTGATGGTGCACATCTGCACATATCTTGGTGCACATAAAATTTATTCTGCATATGGATGGAAAAAGTTAGAGGGAACATTGGAAGGCACTATTTTATAACTTACTGCCAATTTCACTTTATTGCCAATGTTCACATATCAACAATTTTTCTAAAGAAAGCCCCAAAGACAACCTCTTCAGATTGTATTAGTGGTTCCCTTCCTTAACGGGTTGAGAAATTGAGTGCTTGTAGAAAGGGGCCCAACATACTTAGGCAAAACCTTAAAATATGTGATGTACTTTGTATGAGTTTTCTTTGTTTTTGTTTTTTAATAAGAGGGAAAAGAGCCCGTATGGAAATAAAAGTGCTTCTTAATAAGTTTCTGAAAAGCATTGAACAAGACATTAATAACAAAGTGAAATGATAAGCAGGATGTAAGTCTGTGAAAAATTCTATATTTGTATTATACAGGCATTGTTTTCATTCTTGGCACCTTATTTTTCATGTACATAAAGAGAACGCAAGCTACAGCAGGGCGAGACAAAGATCAATGCTGAATGTATTACTTGGCACTGGTCAAATTCAGTTTAATAAGAAAAGAATTGATCCATTAAGCTAAACCTAATTCTTGGCCGAAAATGGTTGAAATCCCTACTTTATATTGCTACCTTCATAAAGACCTACAATATCTGGAAGAAACAACTCAGAGCTGAGTTTAATAAGATTAAATGTATTGCAAATATACTTAACAAGAATCTATCTAGTTGTTAATGATTGCTATTAATATCAAACAACTTTTGTATAGAATTTTTTATTAGAGTAGTTGTAAAATATAGCCATGCGAAATGCAATATAAAAAGGGTTTTAGGTAATTTGTAACAGCTACAATTGCAGAACCAAAACTTTAACCTACAAGTTATAGTAATTTATTTTATCAATCCAGTTTTTCACACAAGTGCAATTCAATTTGTAAAGTATTTAAGTGCCAGTCATTAACATTGTATAGCAAAGTGCAGAAAGAGAACCTACTGTATATGATTGTGTTATTATATGTGAATATACTGAAATTATTTTTTTCATTCAGCAAGCTTTGAGATCTGTTGTTTAGAAAAAAATCATTACATTTTAACTTTAATATTTCTATGAACTTCTCCTGAGTTTTGACATAGCTCTGGTAACTAAAAACAAGTACAGTACTGGTACTTTACATCCCTTTGACTGTACAGAGTGTCATTAGTCAGCATGAATTTGCTTCTGTAACTGCTTCTTGGCAGAGTAATTTCCTGTACCAAGTTAACAGATGACAACATCACTGGAAAAACCAACATTACAACAATAATAAATATTATTGATGATTTCAGCAGAGTGATATAGGGTTGCATGAGTATAGAAATTAAACTACTTTTTCCCCTTACAGGCAAGGCAGTTGCTGAAGGTCAGTATGGTAACACAACTGCCAGGTATAAAGTCATGTTGCTATTATTGTGTTTTCCTTTTCTGTGGATAAACAAACTTCCAGTCCTTGCAATCCGACACCTTTCACAAACATTAAGTTTGTTTCAATAGGATGTAATCAGTCAGTGATGTCTGTAAACTAGATACGGGATTTTCCTTAAACAATTCATGGATTATAAAATTGGGAAGAACATTGAGATCATCTAGTCTGACCTCCTGCATAAACACAAACCATAACATTCCTGTATGAACTACAGCTGATCTCTTAGAAACGAAATCCAATCTTCATTTTAAAATTTCCAGTAGAAAAAAAGTCACCACAACCTTTGCTAATTTGTTCCAGTGATTGAATATCCATACAATTAATAAAATTGTCAATTATTTCTAATCTCGGTCTAGCTAGATTCAGCTTCCAGCCACTGGATCTTATCTTTGTCTCCTATGCTGAAGTCCTCTATTATCAAACTTCCATTCTCCATTGTGACCAAACAGAACCATTTACACACTCGATGCACTACTGAAATAAGGCATATTTTGTGCAAAGATTATTAGTTTTCAAATGATACATCACAGCTCACTGGTCAATAATATCATGATGAAATGTACATAGCAACATTATATGTAAAGATATGAATATAAGCAGAAATCATAACTAAAATGTGTTACCAGACAAGTTTGGGGTGTGGGTAATCCTGTTTCTCAAAGCTAAGGCATAAGGTGATGCCTGTTGCTCTTATGTCCTCAAAATGGCCATTCCTTTGGCAGAAGAGGAGGGCAGGAACAAAGCATATTAGCACCTTAGCAAAGGGTGGCTGAACTATAAAAGTGAGGGCAAAAATATTCCAAGTTATCACTCCTTAGCCATTTCTCTTTCTTTCACCTAAGGCAACAAAAGAAACAGTCATTTGACTTTTCTGACATCCCGACATGAAATTTGGTCAGCCCTGTTGCTGGGAGCACGTGGTGAGGATCTTGAGCCAAACCTAGTATATTAAGCTTTAGCATTAGGTTTTTTTTCTTTTTCACCCTGGTGCCATGGTCACTCACTGCATTCCATGCCTGCAGCTGTACCACACACCTACTTCCTAATGAAAAAAAAAAAAAAAAAAAGAAAGATCCTGTAGCATTTTAGAGACTAACAAAAAAATACAGTATTATGAGCTTTCATGGACACAACCCACTGACCGACAGTCAGATGAGTGCAGCAAAGGGCCAGAAGTACAAAATATATAGCAAAAAACAAGGGAGATGGGAAAAAAAAACCCTGTCAATTAAAGTGTCCATGGTAAATGAGGCTAATAGAGAGGGCTATAAGTGCCCAATATTTAGCTTTTGATGTTATTTGGGTGTTGAATATAATGTCCTATCCAAAAAATGTCTTTGTTTAGTCCCTGTGGAAATGTGCCAATTTTGCATATGTAGGCCAGATCCACAGACTCACTCTCTAGTTGGTTCCTGAAATTACTCTGCAAGAGGATAGCCACTTTTAAGTAAATTAATGAATGACTGGGCAAGTTAAAATGTTCTCCCAACAGGTTTCTGTGTGTTACCATTTCGAATACCTGATTTGTGTCCGTTAATCCTTTGTTGTAGAGACTCCAGTTTGGCCAATATACATGGCAGAAAGGCATTGATGGCACTTGACTCTGCACAGGCATATACCACATTAGTGGATGTGCAGTTGTATGAGCCTCTGATGTGGTGGCTTATGTGGTTAAGTTCTGTGATGATGTCGCATGTGTAGATGTGTGGACAGAGTTGGCACTGGAGTTTATTTGCAGGGGCAGAGTATGATGAAGGTGTGCTGTGTGATTGCTGGAAAGAATTTGTTTCGGGTTCGGGGGTTGTCTGTAGGCAAGGATTAGCCTGTCTCCCAAGGCCTGTGAGAGTGATTAATCATTTTCTGGGATAGATTGTAGATTGTTAATTATGCACTGGAGGGGTTTAAGGTGGTGGCTGTAGGTGATGACTATTGGTGTTCTGTTATTTTGTTTGTTGGGCCTATCTTTAAGAATCTGATGCCTGAGTACTTGTGTGGCTTTGTCAATCTGTTTTTTCACTTCCCCAGATGGGTATTTAAGTTTTAAGAATGCCTGAGGGAGATCCTGTAGGTCAGTGGTCTCCAACGTTTTTACACCCAAGATCACTTTTTAAATGACAGACTAAGCCAAGATCTACCGCCCCGCCCCTTCCTCGAAGCCCCGCCCTCTCTATTCTCCTCCTCTCCATCACTTGCTATCCCCAATCCTTATACTGCTGCTTTTTTTTCTTTTTTTTTAAATTCTTCTGTAGGAAGAGGTTTTTCCAAGATTTGGCCTGTCTAGACTGGACCAAATGTCAGAAAAAAAAAAAACCTTCTTTTGGAAGCCACCTTATTCCTTGTGGAAAGAGGAATATAGGGGTGACCAAAAGAGCCTGTTTGCTCTTCCACTAAAAAAGCGGAAGAACAAACGTAACCCTGGATGCAGAAGAGTTTTTCTGGGATATCTCCAGAATCCTGAAAAACTCCTGCAGTCTAGCTGGACCCTTGCTGTGTTGAGACAGGAAGTGTAGTCTCCGGGGTGGGAATGAGGGATTTGGGTGTGTGAGGGGTGAGAGGTGCAAGCTCTGGGAGGAAATCTGGATGCAGGAGGAGGTGGAGAAGGGGACACAGGCTCGGGGAGGGGGCTCCAGGCTGGGCAGTGTTGGGATACTAAGCAAGCCACAGGCTTGCGGATGTGAGGGTGCAGGAATTTGGGTTGAGGTATGTGAGAGGCTGAGGGCAGGAGGTTCCAGTGTTTGATAGGCTCAGATCTAAGGTCTGAGGAAGGGGGAATGCAGGAGTGGTTGTGGCCAGATGGGGGTTTGGCCCCAGTTGGAGGTTTGTTGACCAGGCTTCATTTTTAAATAAAATACTATGTTAAACACAAAAACTTTCTGCATTGCCTTTGTTTATGAGAATGCCAGGGAAACTGCCTTGAGTCAGGGGTCACTGACCCATAGAAAAGTCATTTGGGAGCACTGGGACACAGTACTAGGGAGGGGTGCTAGTGGGTTCTGGGGCAGGGAACAGGGTGCCATTGAGGGCAGGGGAGAGGGGGCAGGGTGCCAGGACAGGTTTCTGCAGCAGGGGACAGGGTGCTGGGGGGGGGGGGACACAGGTTTCTGCAGAGGGGAGCAGGGGGACAGGTTTCTGTAGTAGGAGACATGCTGCTAGAAGGAACTGGTTTCTGCAGGGGGGGCAGGGTGCCGGGGGACAAGTTTCTGCAGAGGGGGGGCAGGTGAGAGGGAACAGGGGGCCAGGGGGGCGGGGGACAAGTTTGGGGCAGAGGAGAGGGAACAAGGTTGGGGGCAGGGAATTCCCTACACCAGCCTCCAACCTGCACTTCCTCCGGACTGACCGCAGGGCAGCCGGGCTGGAGCGAAGAAAAGCGGCTGCCCGGCCAGCTGGCCATGGTGCTCAGCAAGGGTGCCACCAAGCTCCACGTGGGCAGGCGCAGAGGGGAAGCCGCCCGATCAGCTGGAGCACGGTTCAGCCTCTTCTGGGCTGAACGTCACAACCAGCGAGCCAGGCAGCTTCTCCTCTGTGCCAGCCCACGTGAAGCGTGGTGCACCCTGGCTGAGCGCCATGGCCAGCTCGCCGGGCAGCTGCTTCTCTTCCCTCCTTCCCGGCTGCCCTGCTCTCAGCCCAGGGAGGCTGCGCCTAGCTCCAGCTGTGAAAGCTAGTCAGCTGGCTGGGGTGTTTCAGCCCTCCTGACCTCCCAGCTCCCACCATTCCTCACAGCTACTCACCTGTGTTGTTGCTTGGTGAGTAGCTGCTCCTCCAATGAGGAAATCTAATGTAAATGTATTGCACAGGCACGCAGTTCAGAGAGGGCTCAAGAGCTACTCTTAGAGCACCTGAGATCTACCGGTAGCTCGCGATCTACTGGTTGGTGACCACGGCTGTAGGTGTTTGTCTCTGTCTGTGGTCTTGGAGCAAATCCGGTTGTATCTGAGGGCCTGGCTGTATACAGTGGATTGGTAATGTGTCCTGGATGGAAGCTAAAGGCACGTATGTAAGTGTAACAGTCTGCAGGTTTCCAGTATATGATGGTGGCCATAATGTAATTGTACAGTAGTGTCAAAGAAGTTAATCTCTTATGTGGACTGGTCCAAGCTAACATTGATGGTGGGGTGGAAGTTGTTCAAATCCCTCTGGAATTCTTCAAGGGTCTCCTTCTCATGGGTCCATACGATGAAGATGTCATCAGTGTAGCGTAAGTAGAGTAAAGGTACTAGGGGGCGAGAGCTGAAGATACATTGTTCAAGTCAGCCATAAATACGTTGGCATATTGTAGGGCCATGAAGGTACCCATAGCTATACTGCTGACTTGAAGACATAAACTGTCCCCAAATTGAAAATAGTTGTGGGTAAGGACAAAGTTCAGTCACCAGGTGTGCAGTGGCGTTATCAGGGATAGTGTTCCTGCACTCTTGCCTACTCCATGGCAGCGCTAGGCTTTGCCTGCTTCCAAGCTCCTGATTCCTAACCCCTGGTCCTGAACATTGGCTGGCATCTTGACCCTGATTCTGGTTCTAACCTTTGGTTCTGTTTTGGCTCCAACGCTTGGCTGGTCTCTTGACCATGCCTCCAGTTTTGCACCAGGACTCTGCTCTTACCAGCAGGACAGAGTCCTGTTTCAAGTACTAGATTGCACCACCTCAGAGTGACAATAGGAATCAATCCTTCACCTATGATTTTAATGAAAGAAAACTCAGCAGGCATCAGAGAGCTGGGATTCATCTAAAGGCAGCACTGTTCATAGTCTAGTCAGGGTTCTAACCAAGATTACAATGAACCAAAAATGCAAATTAAAAAACTCTGATTCTCAGCAAAAGGAATCTCAGGAAATGCTGGATAAAACTGAATGGGAAGCAGCACAGGATGAAAAGGAAAGAGAAAGAAAATGAACAAGTGATGAAATCAGCTATCATATGCCCAAAGGTTATGTGTGCCATCCAGCAATGAGAACAGTTTGTAATATAGTAAGGAAAAGGCATATTTAAGGAATAAAAAAAAGTCAGATAGGAAAACTGGAAGGATTGTAGCATGAAGTTATGAGAATGTAACAAAGTGATAAGGAAAGTAAGGTACAAAATGAAAGGAAAAGCTCACATGAAGTTAGGATATTGTAAGGCAGGATTATTTCTGTTCAATTACATAAGGAACTTAAGGTCACAGAAGGAGAAAGAGGAGCACCTAAAAATGGTAATGATAGTTTTCGGAAAAGAAGTAGACATGGCTTGTACAATGAACTGTCTATTGTCCAGAAACCAGGGCGGAAATAGATGACACAAATGTAAATTTCCTGAGGGAGGAAGAATACTGAAAAAAGACAGTAATACACTGGAATTGTCATTAAGAAATTAGAAAGTCTGAAGGCTGACATAACTCCGGGGACAGACAGAATTAACTCAGATGGGTATGTCAGAAGTGACAAGAAAAACAAATATATTTAAAACCTGTTTGGAAATATGAGCTGGACTGAAAAGAGGACCGTGATTCTTACAACGTCATTAAGATTAAATCCATCTTAGAAGCTACTAACCACTAAGATTGACTTCACATCTGTGTAGTATCCTTGAAACACTATTCTTCCAAAGGAGAATAAGGAAACAGCTGCTGTAACTGCAAAAGGAATTGCTAGGTTGGCCTCACAAGGGAAGATCATATCTAAGAATGCCCTCAGCCCTTTTTAAAAAGAATTAAAAATTATTGATCACAGTGGAAGTTATAGACGTAATTTCTACCGTCTTCAGAAAAGCTTCTGATAGATTTCCACATAAAAGACTAACCTACAAGGTCAGTAAATGTGGGAACAATCAGTAAGGTGATAGAATACATTGAAGAGATAAAAACTGGTAGAGCAGTCAATGAAAAAGAAAATAATAAAATTCAGCACAACTTAACTAAGACAAAGTAAAAGCCTGGGCGTAGAAAAGACATTCACAGTAGACAAATTTATGCTAATGAACCAAGTGGCAAACAATAAGAAAAAAGAATCTGCCTTTGAAATGCATAATCACTAAATATACCAGCCCAGATCCTACTCTCATTTACACTAGAGTAAAAACTGTAGGACTCCATTGACTCTAAATGACTTATTCCTGGCTTTCACATAAGTCAGGGAGAGGAGAATTGGGAATAAGAAAAATTAAGAAGAATGAACAATTCTTTATAAAGCACCCCAAATTGTGGGACACGTGAAAAGAAGCATCACACTTAAGCCTATTACATTTCATTTTGTTCTGTCTTAGGGTAATATGTTGTTCTGTTGGCATAATGAAGGCACTCGAATCTTAGGGCCTATTGCAAAGCCCACTGAACTCAATGGCAGTTTTTCCATTAACTTTAATTGGCTTTGGATCAGGCCTGTTTTCACTGAAATAAGATAAATATGTTGGGAATAATGGAGACAAAAAATTGCTATCACATAATCCAGAGATCGATACATTATCGATGTATTGATAATGGCAGAACGACCAAGGAGCGAAGCAGACAGGAGCTGCAGACAGGGAAGTTTGAAAGGAAGTTTGGCAGAGGGAGGTCTACGATGGTCAGGAAGACCCGCAACACCTGTGCCAGCACTGCTTCTGTCTCCTCCCCGGCCCCTGTAGCCAGACAGAGCACCTGAGCATGGATGCCTCTACCCAGACCCTGGTGTGGTTTTGCAGGGACTGTGGATTGCAATTCCCACTTATTGATATTCAGGCTGGGGAGATCATCCAAAGCGAAAGGTGCCTGCTGGTGGAATCTCTCAGGCAGCAGGTGGCAGAGCTACTGGAGGAGGTGGCTTGGTTGAGGAGCACCCGCATCCATGAGAAATTCCTGGACCATGTTCATGAAGAGACAGCTGAGGTAGCTGTCCCAGTACACAGGACTGTGGACATACCACTAGTGGAGGAGGAGACGCTCAGGGTGGACAGTGGCAGCTGGTTACTTCTGGCAGCAGACACTGCTCCACCCCTGCTCCGAACCCTCCCTCCGTGGTACTAGGAAACCGTTATGCTCTTCTTTTTACACCCCCTACACCGGAAGAGGAGAAGCTCCATATCCCCAAGGCTGGGAGGTCTGCTGCCACCACTGTGAATAGGAAATGTAGGGTAGTGGCGGTCGGAGACTCTCTTCTGAGGGGGACAGAGGCACCCATATGTTGCCCTGACATTTCATCTCGGGAGGTATGCTGTCTGCAGGGGGCCCATATCTGAGATGTTACGGAAACATTGTCGAGGATTATCCCGCCCTCTGACTACTACCCCATGTGGGCACTAATGATACTGTAAGGTGTGACTATAGGTGTGCGCAGCACATTTCATTAGGGTGTGCACCTGAATAATATTTTTAAAATGTACTTTGACCCCCATTAGCCATGCCCCTAACCCCAATTGGCCACACCCTGACTCCCATTGGCCACACCTCTAGAGGTAACACTCTCGGGGCAAGATGGACACATGACCAGAAGTAAAAGGTGTCATGTGACCCCCCTCTAAGGACTTTTCCCACTATCCTCCTGCCAATAGGAATTAGTTTGGACCCCACCAAACCCCCCTTATGCAACTATCCTGCAGTTGCATTAACTCAATGTGTGTGACATTAACTCAGGGACAGAGAGGCTGGGTGAAGTGTTCCCTCTAAGAGTTTCCTCCCATGAGCAGAATGAATTTTGTGTTGTGAACCAGTACCGAGTTCAGGTGGTTTGTTTGGATGTGCCACTGTTATTAATAAATATCTTATAAACCGCTACCTTTTCCTTCTGCTGCCAAATCTCCCCTTGCTCCATCAGCTCCTCTCGTGACTGCTGCTCCACAACCCCTTGGCCTCCTCTGCTCTCCTGACTCCTGCTCTTCTCACTGTCCTCAGCCTTCCTGAGACCTACCCCCCTCCACCAGCCCTTCTCTCCCCCCTGTGCCCACTCCTCCAGTAGCCCCACTCTGATCATGTGAGCTACCCCTCCTCATCCCCTCTCCTAACAACTCCCTCGACACACCTGCCCTGCCTCTCTCACCTGCAGGGGAGGGACCAGCACCACAGGTCTGCCCTTCTCCTTTACCCCCAGAATCCCCTTGCACCTGCAACTTCCCTTAGCCCTGCACCCTTCTGCTGCTCCCCCTTCCCTCATTGCCTCTTCCCCCTTTGCCCTCTTTTTTCCTGATGCCCATCCCCTCACCACCCTCTACCCCCGTTCCCCTCATGCCCCTGTGCCCTCACACGTCTTGCTCCATCTCAGCCTTCCTCATGTCCACCCCTTCTTTCAAGCCTTCTCCCAGCACCTCCCCATCCACCTCCCCCTCAAACCCCCAATGCCCTTCCCCTCTCCTATCCCAGCATCACCCTGTCCTCCCTCCCACTGACACCTCCCCTCCTGCCCTTTTCCTTATTGTCTTCACTTGGCCCCCTGGCATTTGTCTCTCCTTGACCCTGTTCCTTAGTGCCTTCCCCTTTCTTCTCCTGACCTGCCCCCCTCCCCTCAGCACAGGCCTCTTTCCTCTCCCACCCCTGCCTATTTCCCCCCCTCCCTTTCCCTTACCTTAGGCTAAGCCGACTTCTGCCTTCCAGCTTGCCAGGCTGGAGTCAGAGCCAGCCTAAGCTATAGGCCGGCCGGGCCCTAGTCTGGGGTTCATCACTTTAAGGGGCACCACGTCGTGCTGCCGGGCTAGGCTGGGCGGGGCCAAGGACGAGGCCCCGGGTGCAGAAGGGGTGCTGCGCGGTGCAGCTAGGCTGTGCCAGGAAGGGGCACCCCCAGGTACAGAAAGGGCGCCGCGCGTTCCTGCCGGGATGGGGCTGGAGCTGGGGCTGGGGCCGGGGTCGGAGCCGAGGACAGGGCCGGGACTGGAGTTGGGGCTGCGGCCCCAGGGGTAGAAGGGACACCGCGCAGTGCTGCTGGGCCTGGGTCAGGGCCAAGGCTGGAACCCCAGCCCCGGGCGCAGAAGGGGCGCTAAGTGGTGCTGCCGGGATGGGAGGAGTCGAGGACGGGGACAGGGCGATGCGCAGTGCTGCCGGGCCGGGCAGAGGCACCCCTAGCCACAGAAAGGGTGCCATGCGGTGCTGCTGGGCCAGGCGGGGCTTGGGGTGAAAAAGTGGCTCGGGCTGGCGTCTTTGGTCTGGCCCCAGCTGCTTCCGCCGCGCATGCACGCTCTCTGCCCCACAGTGCCCCATAGATGGCCACAGGGATAGTGATGTGCTCTGGTACCCCGTGTCAAATCCCCCTCCTCCTCCAGCAGCTGCTAGCCAGTCCGAGACATTAGGGTGTGCCTGGGCACACCCGGCACACCCTGGGTGCATGCCTATGGGTGTGACACTGAGTGGATCAAGGGCAACTAGAGGGCACTGGGAGTATGGGTGAAGGAGTTTGGAGCGCAGGTGGTATTCTCTTCGATCCTTCCTGTCGAAGGTAGGGGTCCGGGCAGAGACAGGTGCATCCTGGAGGTGAATGCCTAGCTGCAAAGATGGTGTTGCCAGGAGGGCTTTGGCTTCCTCGACCATGGGATGCTATTCCAGGAAGGACTACTAAGCAGGGATAGCGTTCACCTTTCGAGGAGGGGGAAGATCCTATTCGGACACAAAATGGCTAACCTAGTGAGGAGGGCTTTAAACTAGGTTCGACGGAGACAGGTGAGCAAAGCCCACAGGTAAGTGGAGATCATGGAGACCTGGGAGATGGGTCGGAAATGGGAGGGAGAAAGGAGGGTCAGGGCAAAACTGGAAGGCAAGGTCAAATCAGGATCTTAGATGCCTATATACAAATGTGAGAAGTATGGGAAATAAGCAGGAAGAACTGGAAGTGCTAATAAATAAGTACAATTATGACATTGTTGGCATCACAGAAACTTGGTGGGATAATACACATGATTGGAATGTTTGTATGGAAGGGTACAGCTTGCTCAGGAAGGATAGACAGGAAAAAAGAGAGGAGGTGTTGCTGCCTTATACATTAAAAATAAACACACTTGGAGTGAGGTGGAGATGGACATAGGAGACGGAACTGTTGAGAGTCTCTGGGTTAGGCTAAAAAGGATTAGAAACAAAGCTGATGTCATGCTAGCAGTCTACTACAGGCCACCTACCCAGGTTGATGAGGTGGATGAAGCTTTTTTACACAACTAACAAAATCATCCAAAGCCCAAGATTTAGTGGTGATGAGGGACTTCAACTATCCAGATATATGTTGGGAAAATAACACTGCGGGGCATAGACTATCCAATAAGTTACTGGACAGCATTGGAGACAACTTTTTATTTCAGAAGGTTGAAAAAGCTACCAGGGGGGAAGCTGTTCTAGATTTGATCCTAACAAATAGGGAGGAACTGGTTGAGAATTTGAAAGTGGAAGGCAGCTTGGGTGAAAGTGATCATGAAATCATAGAGTTCATAATTCTAAGGAAGGGTAGAAGGGAGAACAGCAAAATAGAGACAATGGATTTCAGGAAGGCAGATTTTGGTAAGCTCAGAGAGCTGATAGGTAAGTTTCCATGGGAATCGAGACTGAAGGGAAAAACAACTGAGGAGAGTTGGCAGTTTTTCAAAGGGACATTGTTAAGGGCACAAAAGCAAGCTATTCCGATGTGTCAGAAAGATAGAAAATATGGCAAAAGACCACCTTGGCTTAACCACAGGATCTTGCATGATCTAAAAATAAAAAAGGAGTCATATAAAAAATGGAAAGTAGGACAAATTACAAAGGATGAATATAGGCAAACAGCACAGGAATGCAGGGGCAAGATTAGAAAGGCAAAGGCACAGAATGAGCTCAAACTAGCCACTTTATACCCATAGCATCATAATATTTTCAGTATTCAAATGCTCTCTCTGTTATCCTCCTAAGAGATTGATCATTCCCCACCAAAACTGGAGGGAGTTTTAGTATTGATTTCAATGGAGGTCAAATCAAGCCCTATTTTGACTGCCATTGCATATCAAATAGAGGTTTTCACTGAGCTGATTCATATTGTTTTTTCTCCAAATGATAACAGTTAGTTTAGAACACAACAACGTGTAAGAGAAATTTATATACTCTCTTCTTGTGTTTTGCCTGCATTTTTATCTTCCATGATGCTGCTCATTCATTGTTAGGTTCCTCACAGACTTATAAAAATCTTAATGAATCTGAATAGTTGTACTTTATCTATAAATGCTGTTCACATTTCTCTCCACATTACTGAATATCAATACAGTAAACAACACCATTCCTAAGACAGAACCTTAGGGAACCCTTGTCAGCTGGGATTTTTTATCCAGTTTTATTGATGCACTCAATTATTAGATTAGAGAGGTATGATTTTAAAGAATCCACGTTTCTTTGTTCCTAACATAGGATGTTCAGATACACGTATAAGAATCAGGATTACCGACAGGCAGCTCTAAAAGCTGGGGGGATGACTTGGTGCCTCCAAGCAGCGCTGAAGACTGGCTTCCCCATCCCCACTCCTTCTTCCTATTTGATAGCCACCTGCTGAGGCTCTTGTACATTTCAAAGGAGCAATGCGGAACTCTGGGTGCAGCCCAGAGCCAGCGGGAGGTCCCGCTGACTCCAAGCTACTCGCATGTGCTACCTTTGAAATGGATAAGAGTCCCTGGAGGGGGCTCTTGTGCATTTCAAAGCAGCAGCTCAGCATAGAGCCCAGGGTCAGCAGGGGACTCAAAGTCCTCCGCTGACCCCGGGCTCCATGCTGTGCTGCCACTTTGAAATGCCAAGCGGAGCTGGGGTCAGCTGGGGTCTCCCCAGCTGATCCCGGGCTCCAGTGTGGCATTTCCACGGAACCCGGGATCAGCTGGGGAGTCCCCAGATGACCCTGGGCTCCACACACACAGCTGATCCCAGGATCAGCTGTGCGGCTGCCCCTTTGAAACGCCACCTCAGAATTTCAAAGTGGCAGCACCGCACAGCTGAGCCTGGGATCAGCTGTGCAGTGCTGCATTAGTGGAGCCCGGGATCTGTTGGGGATCAGCATTGGCCTTTAAAAACTGTACTCTTAAACATTCTTTGATAAAGCTAACACCTTGGATGAACAGATGATGGCATTCGTAGCCGTTGCAGCTGCTGTTGGCTAAAGAAGTTTTACATAAATTGGTATAAAAGAACAAGAGTTATATGTGCATAGAGAGAATAAACTAAAGGTGTTATTTTCAAAAGTGCTTAGTTAGGATAGCTGTTCCCACTGAAACTGATGGTAAAACTCTATTGGGTACAATGTTAGGCCAATATTGAGTGCTTTTGAAATAATTAAAAGCTAAACTTTTTTTTTTTTCAATGAAAGCTTTTTTTATCAATGCCTTCGCAGTCTATGAATTATGCAATGTTGACAGCTCTCTTATCTAAGAGCAGATTCACCAGGAGCACTGGCAGTGCAAACTTCCCTACAAAATAATATTCCTTATCTCTGTTCCCAAGGGGCCATTTTAACAGGTGAGAGGGGAGTCAACTCTTCATGTCCACCCAATCACTGATGTCTGTGCTTAAAGTGCTACCAAGGTTCCATGGACGATAATGATTTTTGTGATGTTGGCAGTACAATATTCCCTCTCATTTTTCCATCCATGTGCAGAATAAATTGTGTTATGTGCACAAAGGCATGTGCAGATGTGCACCACCAAAAGAAACACATGCTGCCAATTGTGGGTGCTCTGCTAATCAGCTAGGTGGCATTTGAATCTCTTCTGGGTGACCGCCCAACTGCTCAGTTTCCAGCAAACACTGTTTGCTACCTGTAAAGGATACCACTAATTTTTATATCACACATGGCATCCAACATCTGCCAGATGGTAACAAGTTTTTACTCACTACTTGCCTGGGATGGATTTAAACATGCTGAGGTGAGAGACTTCATAGCCAGTTACCAATTTCCTCAGTGATCTAGTTCCTCAAAAGATTACTTAGAAAAATAGTAAGAATTACAGACCCTGCTCCCTAATATTTCAGCATCATTGATTCTTGTCATGTCTATGACTTTTCACTGGATCCAGTTATATAGTACTGGTTTAGTCTTGGTAAATGAGGGCATGAGGAGTGCTGAAAAAGCCAACATTTGCCACATGACCAGATTCACACAAGACCATTTGTGTTTCAAATAAAGCTATTTAACCACTCCACTAAAGAGTACATGCAAAATGCCATTGTCATAGAGTGCGCATGTGCAATATGTGTGCTGTGTAGGAGATGCAATGTGGTGGGGGGGGGGAATTACCAGCTAAAATGAACAAACAACTGGAAAAGGAAAAAGAAATTACAGTGTGGATAATAATGTATCTGTTACACAGTGAATGCTCTTGCATGTACTCTATTTGAAATCTGTTACATGTTATTGTCTATTTTGCTTTTTAATTTTCAGCATGGTCTCCTTTACTGGCATTGGCGCTGAACTTGAGAGTTCCTTTCTTCAAATTGTAGTGAAAACCTCATTTTGAACAATTTAGCTAAGCAATGAAGGAAGGCTAGAGGTAGTCAGGCAGCAGAAGTTTCTGCTATACTCTAGCTTGGTGTCCTGATTATAGCATTATTATAATTTTCCATGAGTCTGTTCATAGGATTCAAGGAATTTATGAATCATTAAAAGGTGCCAATGATAGAGGAGTTATTATAATGGCATTCAGAAGAATTACAGGAGCTATCACGGAAGTGATAGAGGTAACTCCATTCACTGAATGCAAATGCAATCACAAAATTTAGTGATGTCAACAGACTGTAACTGTGCCAAATTTTCAGTCAGCCTTAAATCAGTTATCAACCCATTACCTGCAGGTTTGGGATGTACAACAATTTTCATGCAAAAACGCTTGTTTTTGAGTATGCAAATCTGCCAGACATCAATGTATGAGATAAAATTTATGTTTTAATGTGCAAATGGCTACATCTGTAAAAACTGTAGGCTCAAGTTCAGAAAAATGTGATCTTGTTCATCATAGATATTACTATACTAAACTGCCCATTTTTCCTATGGCTCTCCAATTAAGCTAGTGCTCTAAACTTAAATTAAGGACCAAACTAGGAAGCCCTTCCTCATGTTGGTGACCAATTACTCACATTTGCTCACAATGGACAACGTTTGGACTCTACACTGCACCCTTACCTCGAAACAAGCTACTCAATTTGAGCTACACAAATTGCGTAGTTTATTTTGAATTAATTTTGAAATAGCTTATAATTTTGAAATAGAGTGCTATTCCAAAATGTCCTTTAATCCTCATGGAATGAGGTTTACAGGGACATCGGAATAGCACACCCACTGTTTCAAAAGCAAACTTGTCCCCCGCCCTCCTGGCCCCCTGTTCCCTCTCACCTGCCCTCACTGGCACCCTGTTCCCTGCCCCAGAACCCACTAGCACCCCTCCCTAGTACTGTGTCCCGGTGCTCCCAAATGACTTTTCTATGGGTCAGTGACCCCTGACTCAAGGCAGGTTCCCTGGCATTCTCATAAACAAAGACAATGCAGAAAGTTTTTGTGTTTAACATAGTATTTTATTTAAAAATGAAGCCTGGTCAACAAACCCCCAACTGCGGCCAAGCCCCCATCTGGCCACAACCACTCCTGCATTCCCCCTTCCTCAGACCTATCAAACACTGGAACCTCCTGTCCTCAGCCCCTCACATATCTCAACCCAAATTCCTGCACCCTCAAATCCGCAAGCCTGTGGCTTGCTTAGTATCCCAACACTGCCCAGCCTGGAGCCCCCTCCCCGAGCCTGTGTCCCCTTCTCCACCTCCTCCTGCATCCAGATTTCCTCCCAGAGCTTGCACCTCTCACCCCTCATACACCCAAATCCCTCATTCCCACCCCAGAGACTACACATCCTGTCTCAACACAGCAAGGGTCCAGCTAGACTACAGGAGTTTTTCAGGATTCTGGAGATATCCCAGAAAAACTCTTCTGCATCCAGGGTTACGTTTGTTCTTCCGCTTTTTTAGTGGAAGAGCAAACAGGCTCTTTTGGTCACCCCTATATTCCTCTTTCCACAAGGAATAAGGTGGCTTCCAAAAGAAGGGTTTTTTTTCTGACATTTGGTCTAGTCTAGACAGGCCAAATGTTGGAAAAACCTCTTCCTACAGAAGAATTTAAAAAAAGAAAAAAAAAAAAGCAGCAGTATAAGGATTGGGGATAGCAAGTGATGGAGAGGAGGAGAATAGAGAGGGTGGGGCTTCGAGGAAGGGGCTGGGCTTCGAGGAAGGGGCGGGGCGGTAGATCTTGGCTTAGTCTATCATTTAAAAAGTGATCTTGGGTGTAAAAAGGTTGGAGACCACTGACCTATGTTATGATTCCACAATAATTCCAAAAGAGAGAACAATTTCAGCATTATACTTGCATTGAATTTCATTTAAATTTATTTGAATTATTACACAAGAAATTGGATAGCCCTGAAATAAATGAAGATGTCCATTATATACAATTACAATATTTTTTTTCCTAAAAATCTTCACACTTCTTTCCTAGTCTAATTTTTCTTTCTTAAACATATATAACCTTTAGTTGACTGGATAACCTGTGTGACTTGACAGGTGTGCACTCCATTGGTATTCCGCTCTGCTGATATGGAAAATGCTTAGATGCAGTCATTTCCCCTCATATGATATTCCTTCTGTTCCTCATATTAGCTTTCAAATTACCCCTCCTCAGGACTTTTTCTCATACTTTTTAAAACTCCATGCAATAGAAAAGCAGTTGAACTTGTTAACCACAGCCCAATTCCCCTTTTTGTCCTTGAACTAGGGAGGTCCAAACTTTCATTGAAGAAGTTTTGCAGGTCAGGTTCGAAGTCCATTAGCATAGTTGTTAGAGGCTGCTTTCAAACACCTCTCCATACTGCCTCTGATGCTAGTCAACACTACAATAAAAGTTCCATTTTTTTCCTAAGCTCTGAAATCCATCAAATCAATCGCTCAGTATACATTTAAGAAAGGAAAAAGTTGCTAGCTTTTTCAAAGTGTGAACATGCATGATTGATCTGAGCACTGGGCTGAGAGCTAAGATACGCCTAGATTCTGGACTGGCCATTCCGCCTGCCCACTGTACCACCTTCAGGAAGTCACTTAGTCTTGTCTACACTAGTCCCCATGGTCAATCTAATCTATGTGACTTCAGCTACGCAAAGAACATAGCTAAAGTCAACATACTGTACACAAGACACCATGGTAAGATCAGTGGGGGCTGCTCTCCCATCAATGATGTCTATTTTTCTTATCCTGGAGTAGTACCAGCATCAACAGGAGAGTGCTCAGAGATTAATTTATTACATCTAAGCAGATGTGATAAATTGATGGCCAGTGGATTAAGAGCTGCAGCGTCCCTCTCTGGCATAGTGGAAACAAGTCATTAGGCTTTCTCTACATTGGCAATAGAGCAACAGAGCTTTTGTCGTTCAGAGGTGCTTAAACCCTCCTCCTCCCAACGATCTAGGCTAAACGTTCCTGCCCACGAAGCAAATGCTACTCCTAAGGGGTGGAAGCTTTTTGTCAGCAAAAGTTCTAACAAGCCCTGTTTACACTGCCTGATTTTTAAGGACAGGGCTGTGTCAACATAACCGTGTCACTAAAAACTGTGTAGTATAGACATACCCTTAGTTTCTTTGTACTTCACCATATGCATCTGTAAAACTGGTGAATGTTGACCCATTGTGATACCATGCTTGCATACTTACTAGGCCGACATAATTAAAGTTTGTAAAGCAGTCACAGGATTTTTAAATGAAATATACAAGGAAAAAGCATGGAGTGGAAAGATATTTATGATTAATTTTCTCTTGCCTAAACGAAAGTGTTACATCTCAGCTGTGTATGATCTTGTTGAAGACAGAATACTAGTTTACCCTAATTTGTATGAGAAAGGTGTGTAAATAATAGAAGAATTGTGGGGCAGGAGGGATATCCTTTTCCAGTAAGGAGTCATTTAGTTGCTGATGTATCCCTACTAATAAGCTCTAGTTTCACCTCTTTATCCTAATAGTCAGGGTAGACGAGTTTATACATATAGGTTCCACTGTGTATTATCCTGGAAATATTTATCATTATAAGAAGCAATAGATTACATTCCACAATGTTACCTCTTACTGCAGTTAACACTGCGGGGAGGAAATCTGTCTCAGTCTTCAAGTTCCATTATAATAAAAAAGCAATAAAAGAAAACTAACAAGTGAATATAAAATAAATAATTATCTTTGACAAAAAGTACATTTGACACTACAGCTGCCAAGTGATGCCACCATTTGCTCTTCAATCACAAATCAGGACCAACACAAAACAGTAATAACAATAATAATATTTTACACACAGCACATTTCAATCCCGAAGTCCTTTACAAAATATGGGCCTGTCCCTCAGAGATACTGAGAATACTTCAAATGCCTAGTGAAGATAACAGGCCTCACAAGTGCTTGGCAACTATGAGAAACAGCCTTGCATGCACTACCACTTAAATACAGCCATGCCTGGGATAGAAGACTGTGTGCTTGTTCTGAGCTGAAGCTGTCATGAATTTGTGATCCCCCTAAATGTCCTGGGGGGAAAGAGGAGTTGAACTACAGAGTCCACTTTAGGATGATGTCTGGTAAGTTTGCTAGCATGTGCGTAGGTTTATTGTTTCTAATAGATTTTCTCTGTAATGCTTTGTCACTAAGAATAAAGTAGGTTTGCACAGGAAGTACTACGTTGTACCTTATAACTATAGCAACTGCACTGATTACCCATCTCTGAAAAGAAACCAAGCAAGTTCTGCTTGGGCAGCCTCTCTATGCTAGAGCAGAGGTTCCCAACCACCAGTCCACGGACCGGCAGTGGGCCATGAACTGCTGCTTGCCGGGCTGTGGCACGCTGCCAGGCCACACCCCACTGCCTCAACACAGCCCACTGGAGAAGTGCACGGTGAGGGGTGCAGCGGGTGGGTGCTTTGGGGATCTGTGTTGGGACGGATTGTGTGTGCGGGCCAGAGTAGCATGCAGCACAGGGAATGCGGGGGCATGTCTCATGCCTCACAGCCCTGGACAAGGCTCTCCAGGAGATCCAGAGCAGTGGTGCTAACCAGCCATAGAGCACATGCGTGGAACAGGAATCTAGCAGTCCTTGCTTCTTAGGGGCCCTTGTAGGATGGCAGGGTGGATGGGAGAGAGCATTGGCCCCATCAACGATCCTGCCAAGCTCAGGCAGCCATGACAATGAGCTGCTTTTCTGCTTCCCCTTCCAGTGCAGCTCAGAGCACTCAGACACCCAGGCCAGTAAGTGACAGCACGGGGCTGAGCGGCATGCTGGTGCACGCAAAGAAAATTTATATCCTACCCCCTCCTAAGTAGAGTTGCACAGCAGTGTGGCAAGTGGGTGGCTGCTCTGGCCGACAGGGACTGCAACCATGACTGCATGGCGGGTGGGCGGGCAGTTGCTTGTTAATGTTCCCATACGCAATGTTCTCCTATTCAGAAATGTTTGAATTATAAGAGAGGAAAATGATCAAGTAACACAGAATAATAGTTATCAAGGTAACTTATTTCAGCGTGTCTGTTTCCAAGTGATTGCATTTTTAAGCCTAAAACCTCTATGTGAATGGTTTAAACCAGAGCTAACTTATGGTTTTAACTCATTGCTATTGTCATGAATCAACATACTGTGCTACCAGGATAGTTTTTGTGCAGGAAACATGAGGGTCTGTTTTCAGATCCTCAAATTTTCCCCCTTTATTGTGTGTGTACAGATGCCATGCAAAATAACATATGACTCCTTAAAATTAATTATCACAATGAACATGCAAAAATATGCAAACAACTGAATTACAATAATGAATATGCAAATGTTTCTATACTGGTCCACCAAGTTTTTGAATGAATTTGCCACTGCAATATAAAAAAAGATTGGGAACCACTGTGCTAGAGGGAACACTGTGTGGGCAGCAGACTGTGAAGCCTGGAAACACTGTATCCCAATCTAACAGGGAGAGGGAGGTGTATCTCCATCCAGGAGAGGCCACAGCTGGGGAGCTGGGAGTCTGAGAGTGAGTGCCCTTACTGGACTATTGAGAGGTGAAACAGTTGCAGCTGCCCTGAGCTATGATGGAAGGCTATAAACAACCCAAACACATCACACTGCATATCAGTCAGAAGAAAGGAAATTCTCTCAAAGGATTGCAGGACAAACCCCTTTTCTTGTGGGAAAAAAAAAGCATCAAAGAACCTCTAATCTCAAAGGATTATCTGTGTTAGTCTAAGCGACGAGGAGTCTGCTTTTGCAGATTCAGACTAACACGGCTACCCCTCTGATACTGTGTTAGTCTGTGTCTGAAAAAAAACAACAAGTCCTGTGTCACCTTAAAGACTAACAAATATATTTGGGCATAGGCTTTGTGGTTAAAAAAATCACTTCATCAGATGTATCTGGCGAAGTGGTTTTTACCCACAAAAGCTTATGCCCAAATATATGTTAGTCTTTAAGGTGCCACAGGACTCCTTGTTGTTTTTAAAGAACCACTAATGTCCTTGGAAAGCAAAAAGAACTTAATTTTTTTAATCTGTTCCAAAATTCTCTCACACACCTCCCTCTCACTCACACTCACACTCACACTCACACTCACACTCACACTCACACTCACACTCACACTCACACTCACACTCACACTCACACTAAATTGGCTGATACTAATTTTATCTACCTCAAGAGGAAGGGCTGCCTCATCCCTGCTGGGATCCGAACTTCTGGAAAGTTCCTGATAGAATTACTCATTGATAGTTGACAAGTTAAATTCGGTACAGAAAATTCACAAAAATTAAATGTTTGAAAATATTGCTTATTGGACAATATAAAATACCAATTCTTGATTGCTTTGTACATGCAATATTCCCTGCACTGCCTCCTAGTGGAGATTTTTCAATATTTGGCTTTTGCCCAATATGTGAGCAAAAGAAAAACTATCTATCACCAGTGCCAGATTTATGCACAAGCTAAGTAAACTACAGTTTCAGGCCTCAGATTATGAGGTACCTCTAAATTATAAAAAAAAAAAAAAAATACTAGTTTTTAGTTGCATCTTTGCCTATGTAACCATATATATGCAAATGTAAAACTTTATTGTTTCTATTTTCATTGTCCTTTCTGTTAGAATTACTTTTTGGTAATATTGTGGGGCCTCTTAAACATGACATATTTTAGGGCCTCACATGTCTTAATCCAGCCCTGTCCTTCAAGATAACTTTCATTGCAGAAGGCCTCTATTTCTGGATGACATAAACCTCAGGTCAGAATAACAGTGAAAGTGACATTAGAAAACTGCATCAAATACATTCATGCAAAATCTGTATTTAGCAATAGGTGAGTTTTTAGTACGTAATATGCCTGCCTGAGGAAGCTGGGTATTCTATAAATTAAGAGGGACACAAAGGTGGAACAACCGTAAGTACCCAATTCTGTGATATGCTGAGATCCATGGAAGTTGAGGGCTCACCTCATTGGCTCTGATCCTAAAGGGATAGGTGCAAATAAGTCAAGACTGCCAAATCAAGTGCAAAGCTAAGAAATATTTCAAAAACAACAGGTGTATGTTTATATTGAACCAGACCACAGGACAGTTTTAACTCAAACATTCATCACTTAAGGGACTGACAAAACACAGACACTGACTCTGGCTATCTCTACACAGATGTAAAGCATGCATAGTTACAGTGCTGCTCACAGAGCGCTGCAGGGTAACTGCTGTTGAGTATTCACACTGTGTTCCTTGTGATGGGGGAGCATGTCCACATTAGCAGCTTTTGCACTGCAGTCCATTTTGGTACCTATCTCACTGTGCAACTGGCTGCAGGGGGCTTTGGGAAGGGTTTGCAATGTTGCATGGGGCAGTCAGCATCACATGATGCTAGTTTCCCAATCCCATTGCTCCATGATCATCCTACTACATTGATAAGTGCTTTTCAACAGAAGTGCAGGGGAAGGAGGAGAGCGTGACACACACACACACACACACACACACACACACACACACACTCCCTGTGATGTAATGGGGGTGCTGTCTGTCTTGTAACCCAGTGCTCTCTCCTGTCTGTGTTGTTTGATTCACTCCACATGTGTATTGGCCCAGACATCCAGTCCCAGCCTGAGCAGATAAGAAGGCAGAGGGAGACAAAGGAAGAAAGGCAGGGATGGCCACCTGGCTGGGTGGTAAGGCCTGGGAGCTGGGCCAGTCTCTGCTGGGCTAGAGGAAAGGAAGATGTTTTTAGACCAAGGAAGGGGGTGAAGGTGCTTCCCCCCAAGAGGACTAAGGCTGTCTGCCCTGGCTCGAATTTCAACATCGAGCCTATGCTGCACTGTATCTCTGAGAAGCAATAAAACCTTCTATTCCACTGGCTAGTGGAGAGTCACATCTGGCTGCGGATGAGGGTGCAGGGTCGGGGGCTCCCTGACATGCAGTCACAATATGCAGGGTGGGGGGGATACAGTGTATTTTGGGGATGTCAGCATGCTGTCTTTTAAGTTCAGACAGTGGCAGGAAACAACCCCCTTCTTAGTCAGGAGAAGGAGGGAAACCCAACATTTCAGCTCCCCTCACCCACGGCTCCCACCCCGGCTCTTTGCACAGCCATCTCTCACTCATGCACACACAGAGTTGCCTGCTTCTGTGTTCAACAGCAAGAGCATTCCACTGAAATGGTTTGCTCTTTGTCCCAGAGCAGAGCAGATCAGCACAGCATGCAGGCTGTCCCAAAACAGAGCTTTGAAAGGAGATATGCATATGTCTGTAGGATACCCAACAGAGTTCAAAACAAAGAGCAGGGGGGACTTGAGGAATTATGGGCCATTTCTGGAGGCCAATCACAACACAGCAAACAATTAAAGTGTCCACACTGGCAACCCAGGGTTGTATCCAGAGCACAGCATGCTCTACATTTCTCATCGAGGTGCTTTACCTAGAGCGCAGCACTGCAGAGTTAGGGCTTGTCTCTGCTAAGCCAGGGATCAATGCTGCAGCAATCAATCCAAAAGCCATCGATTTATAACATCTGCTTAGCTACGATAAATTGATCACAAAGCACTCTGCCTTCAATGCCAGTACTTCACCAGGATGAGAAGAGCAGCTGGTGTTGATGGGAGAGCAGCCCCAGCTGACCTTACTGCATATAAGACACTGCGGTAAGCATGTAGATTAGTTCAACGGTAGGAGTTAGTATAGGCTAGCCCATAATGCACACTAAGGGTATGTCTACACTACATTCCTCTTTCTAGAGAGGAATGCAAATGCAGCTGAGCGAAATTGCAAATTAAGAGCAGATTTGAACTTCCCGCATTTCATTTGCATAATCGCATCCGGGTGCTATTTTGAAAAAAGAAACACAGTCTAGAGCTGGTTATTTTGAAAGAAAACGCTTTTTAAAATTACCCTTACTCCTTATAAAATTAGGTTTAAGGGTAATTTCGAAAGAAGGGTTTTCTTTCGAAATAACTGCGTCTAGACTGTATTTCTTTTTTCGAAAAAGGGTATTTCGAAATAGCACCCGGACACGATTATGCAAATGCAGCCTGGGAAATTCAAATCCGTGCTTCATTTGCAATTTCACTCGGCTGCATTTGCATTCCTCTCTAGAAAGAGGAATGCAAGTGTAGACATACTCTAACTGCCTTACCAGACAGGACACCTTTAGAGTTTCAGCGCTGGGGAACTGGTTCACTGCATTGTCATTTGCCAGTGTAGACTTGGCCTCTGTCAACTTTACAGTGGCAATATTGTATAAAGATTAAGTTGTTTAACATTTTTCCATTGTACTAGGCATCAGTGGACTTCATGTTTCTCTTCCCTTTGTGCTTTTTTATTTATGGGCTAAAAATATTTACCATGGAGATTGCAAAAGACATCAAGCTCTGAATATACATGAATTTGCCTCTTATATTATCATATGCTGCTGGTTGTACACCTGGTTCTCCCCAGCCTTCCTCCCCATGTCATCATTTCCAGCTGTGAAAAGCACACATAAAATGCTACCAAATCACAATGGAAGTGTTGTACACCCACTTTGCACAGCTGTGAATAGCTATACAAGGAGATACAGTAGTGGAGATTTGGGGCCTAGAGTGTTTAGTTGCCTAGAACACTAGTATTTCGGCCTTTTAAAATGGATTCATGTTGATACTGTTTTTGAAATTCCTGGCTTTTTGCTCAAGAGTGTACAATGGTGTCAATAGGAAGGGTGGTGATGACACTTACCAAGAGTAGCAGAGATAAATGGAATGTGGTGATGTCAACAAAATCTATCACCTGTTGATGGAAGCTCTTTATTTTTGATTAGCGTATAAAGAGATCTCTCTTTGTCAAAGCTTGTTTTGTTCCTTTTTAGGGTCAAGGAGAATGAACTCCTTCAGCCCTTATCTGATATTTTTAGTCACGTACATGACTAGACAACCAATGGTCCCTATATGGAATAAATGTTATGTGCTCCGAGGTATGTGTGGATGTGCATCACTATAAAAATCTAGGGATGTGAGTTCCCATTTAAAAGGTTAACCAGTTAAACGTTAGTTTAACCAGTTAACTGGGATCCCATGGGTGGTGAGCTACTCCAGCCCAGCTGGGCTACTGGTTAACAGGTTACCTGGTAAGCATCACCTGGTAAGGGGATACTTACCACATAACAGTTTAACCAATTAATCCTTTTCATCCCTAGTAGAAACATATGCTGCCAGCTGTGGGCGTTCTCTAATAAGCTGGGCAGCATTTGAATCTCTCCTGGGCAGTCAACAAGCACTCTGCTTATGGGAAACACTATACACAACTCTGCTGTGAAGGTGCAAATGCATATTTCAGGTGATATCAATAAACACGTCTGAGATTGCACTTTCTTTGCAATGTATGGGGATATGTCATTAAAGTAAAAATATGTCTGAATGTAAACTGCTTCACTTCTCTTAATTCAAATATCTTAATGAAACCATCTAACAAAAAAGATCAAAGGCTTCCCTCATACTCTGTTTTGTTACTCAATGTATAAAGTCCAGCACAGTTAAATGTCAGATTCACACTTACTTGATTTAGCCTTGCTATTTAGTAGTAATTATGGACAGAAGTCTCATTTAGGTGTATTGATCCAGTCTTTAACATGAGGAATAAATTCAGCAGCTGAACTATGGAACACATTAGATGAATTCACAATCCATGAAACTCTTCAAAGAAGCAGTAATATTTGATATATACTTTATCATAAGCTTTTCTCCAGAGAGTGTCACAGAATGAAAAATAAAGAACACATGGTCCATGCATAAGCCATATATGACTAAAGTGCTAATCCTGCCCTCATTGAAGATAGCAACCCTGATTCAGGAAAGCGTTTAATCACATTCTTGAGTTCATTTGTATTCAGGAAAGTACTTAAATATATGCTTATTTTTAAGAATATGCTCAAGTCAAATTAGCTTCAACAGATCTTAATACTTAAATGTTATCCTTTATAGGAATGCTTTCCTGACTGGGATTGATGGACGTTTTCCATTGACTTTAATAGGAGTACAACTGGGCTGCAAGAATATTTAGGATACTAAATGCCTAACCAAGCTGACTGTCCATGTGATGCTCATAAAGCAAAAGGTATGTTAAAATAATGTTGCATGCTTGATTTCAGCCATCTGAATCAAGAACTTCTGAAATTAGTGAATAAATCCAGTCCAAACTTCCCAGCCTCCAGCACAAGCTGTACATAATTGAAAGGATAAGAATGTGAATAACCGATTGTCACTCTTGTCTTTTACCTTTATTATTATTTATTTTATATGTTGCAGGTTTATGGTAAATATTTAAAACTTACAATATAATTTTCTATTTAAATTTACTTACTTTCCTTAAATTAAAAAATCCATAATATAGTTCTATGAGATTTACTATAATAGACTGTAACAGCTGTTATGGTCTATTGTGTAAATAAGTAATTACAGAATTTACAGACTATCATGTAAATATGTAATTATGGACTTTTTAAAATGTGCATTATTTCCTCGATAGTCTATCGTTTAAATATGTAATTATGGACTTTAAAACATGTATTATTTACTCAGTTTGCAACAGCTCCTTGGGACAGAGTTTTGCTGGCCTACTGGGTAAACATGTAATTACGGAAATTTTAAAAATATGTATAATTTATTTATTTGATAGTGCTACTGTCAGTACATAATCACAACCATTTTAAAATGGGTAGCATGTACTCAATACTCTATCGAGGTTCCATAGGTCACGTTAAGAGGCTGTTTGCGCATGGGTCAATATATTCTGATGCAGTGTAGCGAAGCCTTTGGGTAGCTGGTTGTCTTACTATAATCTGTGTTGTCTACTGTAAAGATGTTGTCAATATAGGAAATCAGAAAAATACTCATTTCCTTACTTAGAATCATAGAACACTAGAACTGGAAGGACCTCAAAAGGTCATAGAGTCTAGTCCCCTGCCCTCACAGCAGGACCCAGTACCATCTAGACCATCCCTGATAGATGTCTAACCAACCTGCTCTTAAATCTCTCCAGAGATGGAAATTCCACAACCTCCCTAGGCAAAATTTATTCCAGTGTTTAACCACCCTGAGAGTTAGGAAGTTTTTCCTAATGTCCAGTCTAAACCTCCCTTGCTGCAGTTTAAGCCTATTGCTTCTTGTCCTATCATCAGAGGTCAAAGAGAACAATTTTTTTCCCCTCCTTCTCGTGACACCCTTTTAGATACCTGAAAATTGCTATAATGTTCCCTGTTAGTCTTCTCCTTTCCAAACTAAATAAGCTCAATTCTTTCAGTATTCCTTCATAGGTCATGTTCTCTAGACCTTTAAATCATTCTTGTTGCTCTTCTCTGGACCTTCTCCAAGTTCTCCACATCTTTCTTAAAATGTGATGCCTCAGTTGGACACAATACTCCAACTGAGGCCAAACCAGCTCAGAGTACAGCAGAAGAATGACTTCCTGTGTCTTGCTCACAACACACCCGTTAATGCATCCCAGAATCATATTTGGTTTTTTGGAAACAGTGTCCACTATGACCCTTAGATCCCTTTCTGCAATACTCCTTCCTAAAAAGTCGCTTCCCATTCTGTATGTGTGAAATAGATTGTTCCTTCCTAAGTGGAGCACTTTACATTTGTCTTTATTAAACTTCATTCTATATACCTCAGACCATTTCTCCAGTTTGTCCAGATCATTTTGAATAATGACTCTATCCTCCAAAGCAATTGCAACCCCTTCCAGATTGATATCATCTGAAAACTTAATAAGCGTACTCTCTATGTCAATATCTAAATTGTTGATAAAGATATTGAACAGAACCAGTCCGAAAACAGACCCCTGTGGAATCCACTTACTATGCCTTTCCAGCAAGATTGTGAACCGTTAATAACTACTCTCTGAGAATGGTTATCCAGCCAGTTATGCACCCACTTTATAGTTGCCCCATCTAAATTGTATTTGCCTAATTTATTGAAAAGCTCATGCTAGACCATGTCAAATGCCTTACTCAAGTCTAGGTATACTATGTCAACAGCTTCTCCCTTATCCACAACACTCATTATCCTAACAAAGAAAGCTACCCGATTGGTTTGACATGACCTGTTGTTGACAAATCCATGCTGACTGTTACCTATCACCCTATTATCTTCCAGGTGTATGCAGATGAATTCCTTAATTACCTGCTCCATTATCTTTCCTGGCACAGAAGTTAAACTCACTGGTCTGTAGTTTCCTGGGTTGTTCTTATTTCCCTTTTTATAGACGGCACTATATTTGCCCTTTTCCAGTGTTCTGGAATCTCTCCCATCTTCCATGATTTTTCAAAGATGGTAGCTAAAGGCTCGATACCCCCTCTAGCAGCTCCTTGAGTATTCTAGGATGAATTTCATCAGGCCCTGGTGACTTGCAGACATCTAACTTTTCCAAGTGATTTTTAACTTGTTTTTTTATTTTATCTTGTAAACCTATCCCATTCCCACTAGCATTCACTGTGTTAGGCATTCCTTCATCATCAGACTTCTTGGTGAAGACCGAAACAAAGAAGTCATTAAGCACCTCTGCCATTGCCAAATTTCTCCCTCATCACTGAGCAATAGACCTACCCTCTCCTTGTTCTTCCTCTTGCTTCTACTATATTAATAGAAAGTCTTCTTGTAACCCTTTGGCTACGTCTACACTGGCCCCTTTTCCGGAAGGGGCATGTAAATTTCATGAGTCGTAGTAGGGAAATGCGCGGGGGATTTAAATATCCCCCGCGACATTTAAATAAAAATGTCCGCCGCTTTTTTCCGGCTTTTAAAAAAGCCGGAAAAGAGCGTCTACACTGGCCCCGATCCTCCGGATAAAGCGCCCTTTTCCGGAGGCTCTTATTCCTTTGAAGTAGGAATAAGAGCCTCCGGAAAAGGGCGCTTTTTCCGGAGGATCGGGGCCAGTGTAGACGCTCTTTTCCGGCTTTTTTAAAAGCCGGAAAAAAGCGGCGGACATTTTTATTTAAATGCCGTGGGGGATATTTAAATCCCCCGCGCATTTCCCTACTACGACTCATGAAATTTACATGCCCCTTCTGGAAAAGGGGCCAGTGTAGACGTAGCCTTTATGTCTGTAGCTAGTTAGAGCTTGTTTTGTGCCTATGCCTTTCTAATCTTTCCCCTGCATACTTGTATTATTCGCTTTTATTCATCCTTTGTAATTTGCCCTAGTTTCCACTTTTTAAATGACTCCTTTTTTATTTTTAGATCATGCAAGATCTCTTGGTTAAGTCAAAGTGTTCTTTTGCCATACTTTCTCTTTCCTACTCAGTGGAATAGCTTGTTTTTGGGCCCTTAATAGTGTCCCTTTGAAAAACTCTCAACTCTCTTCAGTTATTTTTCCCCTTAGTCTTTCTTCCTATGGGACCTTACCTACCAGCTCTCTGAGCTTACCAAAATCTGCCTTCCTGAAATCCATTGTCTCTATTTTGCTGTTTTCCCTTCTACCATTCCTTAGAATCATGAACTCTGTGATTTCATGATCACTTTCACCCAAGCTGCCTACCCCCAGTAGTTTTTTCAACTGTCTGAAATAAAAAGTTGTCTCCAATGCAGTATAAAAACTTAATGGATAGTCTGTGCCCCACTGTGTTAGTTTCCCAACAGATGCCTGGATAGTTTAAGTGCCCCATCACTACCCAATCCTGCACTTTGGATGATCTTGTTAGTTGTTTAAAAAAAGCCTCATCCACCTCATCTACCTGGGTAGATGGTCTGTAGTTGACCCCTAGTATAACATCACTCTTGTTTTTTACCCCTTTTAACCTTACCCAGAGACTCTCAACACATCTGGTTCCTACATCCATCTCCACCTCAGTCCAAATGTGTCCCTTTTTTCTCCACCTATCCTTCCTCAGTAAGCTGTACCCTTCTATTCCAATATTCCAATCAAGTGTATTATCTCACTAAGTCTTTGTGATCCAACATCATAGTTGTGTTTATTTATTAGCACTTCCTGCTTATTACCCATGCTTCTTGCATTTGTATATAGGCATCTAAGATACTGATTTGACCTTGCCTCCCAGTTCTTCCTTGCCCCTCCTTTTTCTCTGCTATTATAACCCATGCTCTCTCCTCTTTCCGACCCATCTCCCAGCTCTCTATGTTCTTCACTCACTTGTGTTTTTGGTCACCTACCCTTGTCGAACCTAGTTTCAAGCCCTTCTAACGAGGTTTGCCAGTCTGCATCCAAATGTGGTCTTCCCCATCCTTGAAAGGTGAACCCCATCCCTGCTTAGCAGTCCTTCTTGGAATAGCATCCCATGGTTGAGGAAGCCAAAGCCCTCCTGGCAACATCATCTTTGCAGCAAGGCATTCACCTCCAGGGTGCACCTGTCTCTGCCTGGGCCCCTACCTTTGACAGGAAGGACTGAGGAGAATATTACCTGTGTTCCAAACTCCTTCACCCATACTCACAGAGCTCTGTAGTCACTCTTGATCTACTTAGCATCACACCTTGCAGTATCATTAGTGCCCATATGGATGAGTAGCATGGAGTAGTAGTTATAGGGCTGGATAAATCCTTGACAGTGCCTCCATAACGTCCCAGATACAGGCCCCTGGCAGGCAGCATACCTCCCAAGAGGCCATGTCAGGGCGACAGATGGGTGCCTCCGTACCCCTGAAAAGAGAGTCTCCATCTCACAGGTTTTGGAACCAGCATCTACAATATACTGTCACTGAAATAAGGAGTTGGTGTTTCATAGATAGAGCCCTACCTAATTCATGGCCAGGAAAAACACATCACAGGCCATGAAATATTTGGCCTTTTGTGTGCCTTTACCCTATGCTATACATCAAGGGGTGAGGAACCTCCCGCCCACAGGCTGCACATGGTTTGTGTACCAAGCATCGGCACACACAGAGCCCTGCAGCTCCCTGTGGCAGCAGTTCAACATTCCCAGCCAATGGCAGGTGTAGTAAGTGGTGGCCTGACCTGCGCCACTTCCTACAGCTCCCATCAGCCAGGAATAGCAAACAGCAGCCACTGTGAATGGCCATGCCAGAAGATGCTCAGCTAAACAAATAGCCACTGGCAGCCCACCAGACTCTCTCTGACAAACTGCGTGCAGCCGGCACACCGGAGGTTCCCCACTCCTGCTATACAGATTTCACAGGGGAGACCAGAGTTTCTCAAACTGGGGTCCTGAACCAAAAGGGAGAGGCAGAGGAATCATGGTATTGTCACCCTTCCGCACTGACCTCAGAGTTGCTGGGGAGCAACGGCTGTTGGCTGAGCACCCAGGTCTAAAGACAGCACCCTGCCAGCAGCAGAACAGAAGTAAGGGTGGAAAAAACATACTATGCCACCCTTACTTCTGTGCTGCTGCCTTTAGAGCTGGGCAGCCAGTCAGTGGTGTCTGCTCACTAAGATCCCAGCTCTGAAGGTAGCAGAGCAGAAGTAAGGGTGGCACCACCATATTATGTCATCTTTACTTTTGCACTGGTACTCGTGGCAGCTCTCCCTTCAGAGCTAGGCTCCTGGACAGCAGCTGCCACTCTCCAGCTGCTCAGCTCTGAAGGTAGCACTGCCACAAGCAACAGCACAGAAGTAAGAGTAGCAGTAAGGGTAGCACTACAATAAACTTGCCACACACCTACCTCCCCCCCAAAAAAAGTCCTTCTTGAGTTAGGACCCCTACAATTTCAACATCATGAAATTTCAGATTTAAATACAGAAATCATGACATTTATCATTTTAAAAATCCTATGACCATAAGATTAACCAAAATGGACCATGAGTTTAGTAGAGCCCCATTCACAGACTAATCTTTGTAGGTGATTTTACTGTTTCTGTAAGGCACTGGTATTAATGGCATGTAATCTGTGGTTTAGTATCTCTGTAAGGGCATGTGTACACTGCAATTAGAAAATGTAGTTTGTCCATACAACCAACTAAAGCTCACAGGACTTGGGCAAAGAGGCTGTTTCACTGCAATGTTGGGCTACGTCTACACTGGCCCCTTCTTCGGAAGAGTCATGCTAATTTCTAACTTTGGAATAGGGAAATCCGCGGGGGATTTAAATATCCCCCGCGGGATTTAAATAAACATGGCCGCCGCTTTTTTTCCGGCTTGGGGAAAAGCCGGAAAAGAGCGTCCAGACTGGCACGATCCTCCGGAATAAAGCCCTTTTCCTGAAGTAGGAATAAGAGATCCTCCGGAAAAGGGCTTTATTCCAGAGGATCGCACCAGTCTGGACGCTCTTTTCCGGCTTTTCCCCAAGCCGGAAAAAAAGCGGCGGCCATGTTTATTTAAATCCCGTGGGGGATATTTAAATCCCCCGCGGATTTCCCTATTCCAAAGTTAGAAATTAGCATGCCTCTTCCGAAGAAGGGGCCAGTGTAGACGTAGCCCAACATTGCAGTGAAACAGCCTCTTTGCCCAAGTCCTGTGAGCTTTAGTTGGGGCCAGTGTAGACACAGCCTTGATGTTTGGGCTTATGGTGGAGCCCAGGCTCTGGGACCCAGCAAAAAAGGAGGGTCCCAGAGCTCAAGCTGTAGCCTGAGCCCAAATATCAACACTGCAGTGGAACAGCCCCTTAGCCTGAACCTCACGAGCCAGAGTCAGCGAGCCTGGATCACCTGTGGGTGTCTAATAGCAGTATGGACATACCCAAATAGGCCTCCCTCCTTTGGTGTACAAGTGTTAACCTTCAGCTGTACCACATGGATCTCAAATTAGTGGGGACACAGGCTGCAGTATCTGGCTCTGTAATTTAAACTTTCTGATATTTCTGCTATATACAAAGCTCTACATACTTCAGAAACACTTCCACTTACAGTTGGGTATGAACAACCTTCACAGTGGCAAGAAAAACCTACAATGGATGCCACTTATCCAAGAAGGAGCATCAAAGGTTATCCTGAAAAGCGTAATCAGCATCACCATTAAATCTAGTTTGATAAATTTTAGAGATTTGTGCATCTGTCTGTGTGTCTAAGAGTCTATTTGTTCAAGAACTCCTCCTACATGGCAAGAGCTAGGACACCAAATCTGGTATGCAGCTTCCTCTTACCTTAACTTAAAACAGGATCAGGGTTTAGTTGTGCCATGAAAACCAGAAGCCCCTCCTAACTCCAGTCCTCCATGCCCAGGACCTCTGGCACCACCCAAGAGTCTTCCTCCCAAGAGAGGTTAGGGCCAGGAACCATGGCCAGGCCCCAGATAGGCTGTGAGCCTACAGGAAGGTGCTGCAGGCTGAAATCAACCCAGAGCCTTGTCCCTCTATGGAAAGTCTACAGCAGAGACACAACCTGCATTTTCTATCTTTCCCCTTTTGTATGCATTTGTGTCTCGCTCTTTTTTTTTCCCCTTGGCTTCTAGACCAGTAATCTCCATCCTTTTTACACACGAGTTCACTTTTTGAATTTAAGTGCAATCCAAGATCTACCTCAAACCCAATCCTTGCCCCACTTCCTTTGTGCTCCTTGTCCTGCCTCTCTCTGAAGCCCCACACTCCTGCTCACTCCATCCTCACTCACTTTCACCAGGCTGGGGCAGCAGGTTGGGGTGCAGGCTCTGGTCTGGGAGTAAGGGATTCGGAGTGTGGGAAGGGCTCTGAGCTGAGCTTGGGACAGGCAGTTGGTGTGATGCAGGGGTTTCTAGGTGCAGGCTCTGGGAGGGTGTATCAGGGGGCTGGGGTGCAGGAAGGGGTTCATGACTGGGGCAGGGGTTTGGAGCTTGCTCCAGCTAGATACTGCTCAGCTCGGATGGCTCCTTGGTAGTAGTACAGTGGGTCAAAGGCAGGCTCACCCCTGGCTTGGCCCTGCACCACTCCCAAAAGCAACTAACAAATTTGCTCTATCCCTAGTCCTGTTGTGCCCCCTCTCTGCTCTGTGGAGATACAATTCAGGGTGGGAGAAGGGGGCACTTTGACATCAGCACCCATCCTCTCCCTTCCCAGCTCTGCCTGGCAAACAGGAGGCTCCTGGGGGAACACCTCTAAGAAAAGGGCCAGAGATGTTCAGTAGTGGGGGGAGGAGGAGCAGCTGAAGTGCTGGCACTTGATAGCCATGTGGCCAAACCCGACAAGATCACCTATCGGAGATTCCTAGATCTACCAGTAGATCCCGATCTACTTGTTGGTGACCACTGTTCTAGACAAAGGGAGCAGACTCTAAGGCAACAGCTCCAAACCTACTCAACTGTTTCTCTTTTGCCCAAAAAGTCAGTTATTGCCTTATTTAAATACTGTCTAAGAGAGTGTCAGGGTGTTTTTCCCATCTAAAACCTCAACAGATGAAGAAAAAAGGGAACAAGGAATATTGTTCAAATGAAAGTCTTACTTAATACTTTACATTCCAAATACTGTAATTGTTTTCTCTTGTTTTTCTGTTTCTTTGATAAAAAAATAAAAGAATTTGCAATGGCATATTTGTCCTAGTACTAAGCAGGACAAGGTCTCTGTATTCCAAAACCCTTACCTGGTTTAACAGTGTTT
The DNA here is from genome assembly GCF_052426305.1 of Pelodiscus sinensis. Lineage (NCBI taxonomy): Eukaryota > Metazoa > Chordata > Testudines > Trionychidae > Pelodiscus > Pelodiscus sinensis. The sequence goes on along the minus strand of NC_143054.1, from coordinate 180,663,157 downwards.
AAAGTTGGATAGTAACCGGGTTATGGTAACACCTTTGACTGTCTGGGCCAATTATATTCCATCAATATATATAGTGCATTAATATAACAGACTTCTGGGATTGGCTCCTCCTTCAACATGCTCGGATACCATACTGGGCTTTGTCAAACTCCTTGAACTTGGCTCTTTCACTCATGATACCAAAATGATCCGACACCCAAAGTGAATTATGCAAATCTTAATTATGTGATTTGCCCTTTCCTTTCTTACATACTTTGATGGGCAGCGAAACAGCTAACAATGTTGACATTGAAGTCTTATAATTGGGCAACTGAGCTGGCAGCTATTGAGATGAATGGCACAGACCATACCTCGGAGAGCTAATGTTTTAGGTTTCCACAAATGCGCTCAGATAGTTACTTTGGTGCGTGCTTTCAAGGTGCTCTCAGCTAACCTAACAGCTACATGTTGCTTTTTATTTTTCTGTTATGTTGAAAGATGAGATTCTGTAGAACAAGGCTGTGGTGCAAAATAATGCCAATACACATAGAGCAAAATGACTCAACCTGAACCGTGGCCAAAATATCTACCAAGAACCACCAGTTGACATTGGCTAGGGCATGTGTTGATCTGATGCTTCTGCTTAGCATACAATAACTTATTTCTCTCTACTCTTTTAACCGTATTTATGTGTCCTGTTCACCCTTAGCATTTTGTCATAACCTAGATAATAAACCCTCTAGAGTAGGGACTGTCCTTTTACTGCCAGTCTCTAAAGACCCAAGCAGAATGGGGAGTACATCAAATAGGATCAATATTTTGAAAAGTCTTCCTCAAAAAAGATTGCATAGGAATTGAGGGTATTAACTAGTTGGAAGATTTTTCAAAATACTGACCCCATTGTTACATTCTTGTGCATACAAAAACCAAACAAACAAATTGCTTTATAGAAGTATTTTCATGACCTGCAAAGATAAATCACCTTTGTTGCAGATGGACTCAGTGTATCCTGAAAGGGCCTTTTCATTATCAGAGAGAAAGGAATCATCCCGAACTTTCCATCAATCAGGATGGCAAAAATGTTAATAATGAGGTTCCCAAAAACCCTCTTAAACACACCAGAAGTTCCTCTGCCCTCGTAACTTTTTCATAAGTCTTTCTAGGTGACTCTCAGTCTCTGAATAGCCATATCTCATGTGACCAAGAGATTCTGGAGCATCTCTGTCTTCATTCTGGTTTGCTCAAACCTAACCTAATTGTGCTTTGGGACTCACTATTTTAATTCCACAGTCACCAAAATTCAGGAGAAAGGATGCTAGGACTGTAGTGCCACATCAGAAGGTATTCAAAGACAGAAGGAAGACTCTAGGCCTAAAGTTAGGGACAAGTAGTGAAGGAAGAAAGGGACGGTGTAGATAAATGTCTGTATTATTCATAAATCTCTGTATTGAGCATTTTCATATGTGTGGGGGATCAACTTCATATAATCTCTGTATTAAGTCTTTAAAATTTGTATCAAGTTCTTTTATACAGAAACTTTGTACAGGTATTATGTCTTTGGTATTAAGTCTTGGTAGAATAGCCTCTAAAAATAAGTACTGTAAGGTAAAGAGAATGCCTTTATACCTGAATAGATCTCTCTCCTTTTACTTAACTTATTGTCCAATTGAATAAAGGGGGTGTGAATGGATAAGGCATCAAAGGCAAGGAGCTCCAGACAGTTGCAAAGGTTGGAGAGGGGTCCAAAGCCAGATCCAAGGACAAGAAGACCTGTTAAGTGGACTCATTGAAAGAAGATTGGACCTTGGGAGTCAGCAACAAGTGCCTGCTTTTGGAAGCACCTTCTTTTAAGATGAACGTGGCAGCATTAAAACAACACCCAGAAGAAGGTGCCATGGAAGACTAACTGCATATGCATATGATAAAACAGATTTTGCATATGCATAAGATGATAGATTTGCATGAGAGGGGAGCTACTGTAAATCAAAGGTATCTTGCAGGAGGACGCCAGGTTTCATCTTTTCAATAGGGGAGCACAGATATAGATCCACAGAAGCCGGGCTCCATCCCCACCCCACCCCCACCCCCCGTCAAACTCATCTGGCCAGTGCAGTTGTGGGGAGCAAGTATGTGGTAACAAGAAGACAGAGTGTGCTTGTGTGTGTAGGTGAGTGTGTGACTGTAATATATCATATGCAGATGATAAGTGTTCATTGCTATATGTACAGTATTACCAATAAATGTGATGTTTTTCCTTTTCCCCCAAAAAAGATCCCATGCAGTACTTAAAGTACAACATGGGGGGAGGGGGTGGAAATGTCCATGCTAACTTCAGTTTGGAGAACAAAAAGGGTCTATAAAAATCCTCTAACTATGCAGGGGATTTTCTGTTCTCCATGGTCCATTCATTAACATGGACTTTCTGTAAAAGGGACCTTCCCTTACTAAAAGATATGTGGAATATGAAGTGCCCAGGCCTGTGAAATTTAGCCATCTGCAGGTACAACTCAGTAAAGTAACCTTCAAGAACAATTCTGCCCACCTTCCTGTGGGACTGTATCAAAACTGTGGGATTCTTTTCAGGACTGGAGAGTCTGCTGTATTCCTTGCACTTTTGAGCTGTTTATTCTGGAGCCCTGCCGGCATTTGCAAGGTCATGCCGGATACTGCTCGTCACACTATGTTGCCTATGCGTGAAATCCTCATTTTGTGCAAAGCTCACAAATATATATTCATGTCATAATATCTTAATGTCCAGGGATAGTTTGAACACATCGAAGTGAGAGCAGTTGCCATGCATGCTCCACATTATTGTGACAAAATAGGCCAATGGGGAGAGTTGTCGGTTTGAGACTGGAAATCATACGGGACAGTTAAGATAGTTACATGGCTGGAACGAGGAGATCCTGCAGAAAGAAGAAGAATACTTCGCCTCCTATCAGTGCAATTAGTTATGTATGAAATATACATGCCAAAACTGGAAATTGTGTCCATTTTGTAATAATAATTACTGTGGAGCCATTTTCAAGGTGGGATTATGGGCAGTAAACCTCTGGGGAGTGGCTGTGCTGCCCATGCATTAAATCCTCATTTTCTGCAGACTTAATGAAAAAGATAGTTTCTTGTAATGCGTTCTGTTCTGTCAGTTGTTTCTGCACAACATTACGAGGATGCTTTGTTTGTGCTTAATAAATGCAGTGATAATTTAGCTGGATGCTACGGCTCCAAATGTTCCTACACAAAACATTTTGTTAAAATGGAATTAAGGTTGTAAACATGTATTAATAACTTAAAGCCAAAATTCTGTGATAAATTTACAGCCCATGCTACCTCATTGACCTCAGTGGAGCAAAAGCTCTTAAGAACACTGGGGTGGATTCTCATCTCATCTCCATTTACAATGGTAGTACTGAAATATTAATCTTGTCCTGTAGTTTAAAAGAAAAAAAAATGTCAGAAAGTCAGGAAATTCAAAGGTACACTCATACTTTAAAAGACACTCAAGGGAGTGGGATTTTCAAAAGCTCTTATCATTGGCCTGACTTTGCTCCCACTGAAGTCAGCTGAAGTTAATTAAGCTTTAACCTTATGGAGGGCAGAGCTAGGCAGAGACTCAGCCCTTTTTAAAATCTGACTCTCTGTGTTTCATGGTAAGGGGAACAACCTTAAATCTGTTTTTGTCCCCTTGTCTAACCTTCACAGCTTTTACCTGCACAGAGTACACTATCAGCCTTGATAACATGACCCTGGGTACACATGCTGATCCATACTCAATACAATGAGGTATACACCAGCCACACACGATTTACCTACCCTGCCCCCAGACCATTTTCCTATTCATTTTTCCTGTATCATATGCATCAGCCACATAATCATCTCATCACCTATTTTCCATATAGTCCATAAGAATAGCCATCTAGCCCAGTAGCCCGTCTTCTAACAGTGGCCAATGCCAGGTGCCCCAGAGGGAATGAAGAGAACAGGTAATCATCAAGTGATCCATTCCCAGTCACCAATTCCTTGCTTCCAGAAAACAGAATCTAGGGACAAAGACCTAACCCTTATGGCTGAGCCTAAGCATTTATTTTCCTTAAGATAAAGTAACATTTTATAATCTTAAAAGCTGGAACAAGCAATGATTGAACGTGAGACAGGGAGGAAATCAGATTATCATCACTGTGATGAATCAACAATAATCAATAATTAATACATTTTCCAGCTGCCTTCTGAATGATAAAAAATTCACAGGTGTTACAAGTATGAGCAACTTGAGCTTTATATTTTACTTTGAGTTCTTAGCATAAAAGGCATTAGGGAACTGAAAAGTATTATTATTAACATAAAAATGAGATAGGGCCTGTTTACTGTGTGCATTAATTTAGCAGGATATATTATTACACAACTTTGCACTGGAAGTACAAGGTCACAGTGGATACAACTTGTCACACTACGTTGCCGATGCATGAAATCCTCATTTTGTGCAGAGCTCAAAAATATATATTCATGTCACAACATCTTACTGTCCAGTGCTAGTCTGAGAGTTCCAATCTATTGTATATGCAGCATATATGGAGACAGATTCAACATCATTTGAGAGATCTAGTCTTCCCTCAATACACATGTTAACTCTCATCAACTTGAAAATTACAAATATGCACAACAAAAGAAAATACATCCATTAATTCTCTATCGAGCTATGTCAAACAATAAGTTTACATGGAAGAAAGCTGTAGTTATATTAACATTTTGTTTGTATTTCGGGGTGAATATTTTGGTCAAGTAGCCAAAGCCTGTTATCAATTTTTTTTAAAAAAAAAAAAGGTCAGTTACCCTAAAAAAAAAAAAAAGAACAATATATGGTTTTCATGACATATCAAGAGGAAAGAGCAGTTGTTAGGGTTGGATGCCTTTTCTTTCAGGGTACAGGTACACTAATTAAATAGAGCTTCTTGACAACCTTAGAGATAACATAATATTTCCCAAAAATGCCAGCACCATATCAACCTCGCAGCATACCCAATTCCTGGCTGTCTTGCTAGCCAGTATACTGATCCTGAAGCCTGAAACTGTGGTGATTGTTTTGTTAGCCTCTTAGAATTATCCCCATCTATGCAGAGCTAGATTGGGGAATCATGAATATCAATGTGATTATGAATATTAAGTATTAGAACTCAAATGTTTGTTTTAGCTGAAAGCAAACATGAGTCACTTGGAAGAGCAACTTCATAGCAGGACAGCTGCTTGACACAAATCTGAATTTTCAATCTGATTTGAATGAAGAAAAAAGTTACTGCTGCTTGATCTTAAATAAGAGGGCAGGAGAGTAGCAGTTCAGACCAGATCAGACAGCCACCACTCCAGGCTATAGGACATAGTAGTAGCATTGTAATTACAGGACACTCTGGTAAGCAGCCACAACATTATAGCAGTTAAGGCAAAAATAGCAGTTAAGAACCAACAATGTGTTTCCATTAAAAAGTCCTTCCATTAAAAGCCTAGACAAGGAAGGAAGTTTAGGACCAATAGGTCAAGTACTAAGTAAAGGGACAACAGATGGGCCCATGAAAGAGTACAAGCACTCCCTTCAACAGTCTTTTTCACAAAAAGCCAGCCAAAAAGTAAATGCAGCAGAACTTTATTTTGGGAGGCAGAGGGTTATTTGTTTTGTTGGGGTTTTAAGCAGTGGCCTCCAAAACTCATGAAAACACATTTTCTCCAGTGATCTCACTGTACAACATTCGTTTTTACATGGTTTAGTTTTCACTCTAATCTTCATGTCTACACTTTTGTGCAACTGAGAATCAAGATTGCTATGTAGACTGCACATACTGTCATGTTACCAAATTCTGCAGTTCTCACTAAGGGTCCAGCCTAGCAAGGATGCTACACACACACACAACTCCAACTGAAGTCAATAGGAGTGCTACTCAGGCCTTCAGTCCTCATGCAAGATCTCTTAAAACTCACATTAAAATGTGCCCTGTTATTTCCATTTTTCACATAGTCTCCAATTCTTCTAGTGTATCATCGCCATTTTGATTCAAATACAAGGATTTCAATTGTAACAACAATAAAGAATTGTATAACTGGGAGTCTTTGCATCATAGAAATAGCCATCAAAATACATGATGAAACCAGTTCAACTTTATGACTTCCTTGCAGGTTCAAATGGGAGAACATGAACTGCGAGTAAGATACTGAACACAAACATCTTTGCTATCTGCTAACACAACTGAAAATATGGAGGGCAAGAGGAGTATGAAAAGCAAATGCATTGTAGTTTTAAGTCTCAAAGGCTCTGTCTACACTGCATGCTTATTTTGAAATAGCTTAAGTTATTTCAGAATAACAGAGTGAGCATCTACATTGCAAGCCTGTTATTTTGAAATAATTTTGAAATAACGGACTTCTTACTCCAACTTCTGTAACCCTCATTTCATGAGGAGTGAGGGAAGTCAAAGGAAGAGTGATCCTTCTTCGACTTCCTGCTGTGTAGACGGCATCAAAAGCTGAGTCAAGGTACTCCGATTTCAGCTACACAATTAACATAGCTGAAGTTGCATACCTTAACTCGACTTTAGCCCACAGTGCAGACATACACATAGGTTTGAAAAGTTCCAGAGTCCCCAAGAACCTTGATAATGACGCAGGAATGGTATCTCCAGACACCCAGACTATTTTGAAATCACTCGGCTTTTTGACCTTCAAAATTTCTACAAAAGTAGTAGCATCAAAGGAGGATAAAGCAAGTTACATTTGGTCTTCTCCCAAAAAGAGCAGAACCAGGGCCCAGTCTTACATGGTGGGGCTTGGAGGAGTAGACTCACAGATATTATTGAAGTTGGTACTTTGCTTCCATTTACAAGTTCATAGTAGCACCACAAAACCAGGATCCAGCCCATTTTTCATTCCAGTCCTCCAAATTCCACTATCTAAACAGGTATTTTTGCAGCTCTTAAAAAAAATCTGGACCCACAACACATACAGATGCAACACTGCCTGAAAATCCTAGTTCCAACACCTGGATCCTGCCAAATCCACCATATGTTGACATCAGGATGATTGTTGTGGACTAAGATAAGCAGCATATGTGTTAAATTAGAAGATGATAAAACTGGGGAGTAGGTATCCATTAGTCAGCCAGAACCAGGAGCATACAGGTGCCAAATTAAGAGTCTTTGCACTCAGATTTTTGGGAGAGTGCAGAGAGGGTAGTTAGTAGCACTTGTTATGTCTTTGAAAAATATCATTCAGATGTTGTAGCCAAAAATGTATCAGAGTGGAGCTGCCAGATCTGAGTTTTTCTGCCTCATTTGCACTGGGTCACATCAGTATTTAGACTGTTACGGGGTAGTGGGAGTGGGCAAACATGTTCTCTACTTAGGTGGCATCATTTGAGTGCTTGGAAGGGGACCAAAACCTGGCTAGATCCAGTCGCTGGTTCCAAGCGTTTGCAAAACTGCTGCACCCAGATGCATCCAGAGTTGCAGCATTCCGAATAGTGCCCTCACTTCCTCTCGAGGCACTGACATTTAAGGGAGGGAGGAGGCAAAGCAGACAAGATGTTGCTCTGACCCAGACCCTCGAATTAACATTTCCCGGCGGGACTGGCCCTTGGACAGACTCCTCTTTCCCCGCCAACTGGCTCAGGCACAACTCGCCCCGACCCACACGGCTGGGGGTGGCGCGCTGGGATCTCGCTCGCCATACAGGTCACCAGGCAGCGCGCCAGAGCCCTTTTGCAGCGGGCGGGGAGCGGGGCTCAGCTGGGAGGAGCCGCCGCCAGTCAGAGCTGGGCATGTGTGACCCCGGCTGGGGGGCGGGAAGGGGGCTCGGAGGGGAAGCAGCCGCGGCGGCTGCTGCTGCCGCCTTGATCTCCGCGAGCCGGGGAGGAGGGGGCCGCCTGCCCGCCTCTCCCCAGGCTACAGGCGGTGCGCTGGGGGCACCCCCCGCACCGCGTCCAGCTGCATCGGAGCAACCCGGGCACGGCAGCCGGCGGGGCCAGCAGGCGGGGCGGCGGGAGCGAGGGGTGGGGCCGGGGCCCAGTCCCGCTCCCGGAGGGTGGCCCTGGCTCACCCCTTGCGCCTTGCACACTTACCCCGGAAACGGCGAGGTGGCTGCAAACTCCTTTGCGCCGCTGCTTTTGGGTTGAAAAGGAAAATCCCGTAATCCAGAGTCTTTGGGGCTGCCCAGTGTAAACACTCCGCCATGATTTCTTTGTTTAGATAATTGAACCTGCCTCTCTCTCGCACACACACTCAGGCAGCCAGTTATTTATTTATTTCCCATCAACACCACCCTGGGTCCGTGTGGGGCTTTTTAAAAAAAAACCAGGGTGTTGAGAGCTGGTTTTGGCAAGTATTGCCGGGGGCGGGTTGGAGGGGGCAAATTCTTGGGTTCGTTTTAATGCCAGTTCCAACCTCCCCCCCCCCCCCCCCAACATGTCCAAAGTCTGTGGAGACTCAGAGAAGAAGGAGTTTTGCTTGTTGCAATCACAGTGTTCTCCGGGGTGGGCAGCAGCAGTGAAAGTAATTTTGAATGTTTTGCAGGTATAGTCCTATTGCAACCCAGGACCCAGCCAGCTCTTTAAATAGCTCCCTGCTGGCTTTTTCCACAGCTGGTACCAAAGCTGCCAGCAGGGCACACCCGCTTACTTTCACCTCTGGTGAGCACCAAAAGCTTTCACAATTCCAGGTGTTTCCCCAGGGCCCTCATTCTGCTTCCCAGTCCCTTCCTTTTCCAGGAGCAGCTTACAGGGCTGCACTGTACTCCAGTTTGCCATTGGGCTACTCTCTGATCTCAGAACTGGGCAAAGTTTTTGTCAACTGCTGCTGAAACTCTCCAGGCCAGTATCCCCTGTCCTTAGCAAGCACACAGTAGGAGAGAGGAAGGCATTTATTTAAGCGGCACCTGTCTCCCACTCTTTTAAACATTTTGCAAATACCCCACCCTCTCCCGCTACCAGATAGTTGCATGCTGGGGACTTGGGGTGGGAGGGCTGTAGAGGGGTAAACTTGCACAGGAAAAGTTTCTTATTGCTTTGCCCAGCATCCAGGAGAAGTTGAGTCTGTTCAATTTGCTTTTCATTGGGAGGGAACTGGAAATAGCCCAGTATCGACACTTTTAATGATAGTAGTAACAATATTAGCACTTTATGAAAAGATGGTTTTCTTCACCCCCGCTGCATCCATCATTCTTATAAAGATGAATACTTTGCCTTTAAACACTGACCAAAGAGTTTAAACTGCTTTACAAATAATAGTACTTGTATCCTACTCACTGCACTTGTAAGTCTTGTGGCACCTTAGGGTGCGTCTACAAACCTTCCTTAGCTCGAAATAAGATACTCAATTTGTGCTACGCAAATTGCGTAGTTTATTTCAAAATAGCTTATTTCATAATTTGGCACTGTCTTCAAAGTACCACATTTTGAAATAACTTATTATTCTGAAATTCCCCTTAATCCTTGTGGAACGAAATAATGGGCTGCTTCAATAGACACATAGTAGCTATTTTGGAATACTTCCAGTATCCCGAAATAGCTCCACATTATAGATATGTACCTAGAGACTAACAAATACGTACAGTATCATGAGTTTTCATGCACACAATCATCTCATTAAAAAGTAGGGTTCTCAGATGGTTTCAACAAAAATACTAGACAAACTTGACATTACATCACAATCTACATTACATCTTATTTAGAAAATATCGGACATTTATATTTTCCTCATTTATATTTTTTCAATTTGTTTCCCGAACAGAAAGCTCAAATACTGGACTGTTAAGTTCAAAACCGGACACCTGGCTACCCTATTAAAAAGTGGATTTTGACCATGAAAGCTCATGATACGCTCTATAGTTTTGTTAGTCTCTAAGGTGCCACAAGACTACTCATTTTTAAAGTTACAGACTAACACAGGCTACCCCTCTAAGACTTCACTGCACTTGTATTATTCCCATGTTTTAGGAAGGGTCTTTCACAAAGAGCATGCAAGGAGCTGAGACAGAGAAGATTAGGGCTGCTAAATGCTTCCTTCAGGCCAGGGTGCTTGTTGGGCACTTACTGCTCCCACTGACCACACTAAGACCTGAAAATACTCAGCAGCCCACAAAAGATGCTCATATTTTTTCAGGATCAAGAAATGAGTTCACCAGTTTCACACCCAAAGCAATGTGGAAGAGCTAGGAGCAGGCTCAAAATTCTGTTTAGCCACACATCTACTTTTCTTCCTTGCAGATTTAGAATGGGAAATAATGACCTGCCTCGCTTAAAGAAGTGTTGTGAGACTTAATTATTGTTTGTTAAACTGGATGTTTTCAAAGGGAAGGCTTTGTAGCAGTATAAAATATTACAAGAATTGCATTTACTGCTGATATGGAGAGAGCTTATACATAACAATACTACAATTGCAAGCCAATCAAAAGACATTATAGAAGAACATACTGTGATTTAGTTTCACTGAACAATAAAAATACACTATACAATTTTCAGCTATCAAACAAACAATCTCTCAGTTAGAGCCTCATGAATAACAGATTTTTTTTGGTTCACTGGCAATTTGGAAAAAGAAAAATCATTTTAAAATGGTCATAAGAATATAAGAACAGCCATACTAGGTCAGACCAAAGGTCCATCTAGCCCAGTATCCTGTCTTCCAAAAGTGGTCAATGCCATATGCCCCAGAGGGAGTGAAGAGAAACGTGATCTTCAAGTGATCCCTCTCCTGTCATTCATTTCCAGCCCCTGACAAACCGAGGCTAGGGACACCATTCCTACCCATTCTAGTTAATAAGTATTGATAGACCTAACCTCCATGAAGGTATCTAGTTCTTTTTTGAACCCTGTTAAAGTCCTGGTCTTCACAACATCCTCTAGCAAGGAGTTCCACAGGTTGACTGTGTGCTTCATGAAGAAAAACTTCCCTTTGTTTGTTTTAAACCTGCTACCAATTAATTTCATTTGGTAATCCCTAGTTCTCGTGCTATAAAACAAGTATATAACTTTTCCTTATTCACTTTTTCCATACCTGTCATGATTTTATAGATATCTATCATCCCCCATTAATCTCCTCTTTATTAAAATGAAGAGTCATTTTAATCTCTCATCATATGGCATCCATTCCAAACCCCTAATAATGTTTGTTGCCCTTTTCTGAACCTTTTCCAATGCCAATATATCTTTTTGGAGATGAGGCAACCACATCTGTATGCAGTATTTAAAATGTGGGCCTATCATGGATTAATATAGAGTCAATAAGATGTTCTCTGTCTTATTCTCTATCCCTTTTTTAATTATTCCAAATATTGTTTTCTTTTTTGATTGCTGCTGTTCAGAGTGGATGTTTTCAGAGAACTATCCACAATGACTCCAAGATCTGTCTCTTGAGGGATGTCTCAGGTCTCACTCACCACCATGGCACCTGCCGCTGGTAGCCCTGGGAATTAGCTTGTCAACTCACTGGACACCTCCCTCTAGCTCATAGGTTCCCAAACTGGGGGGTGTTTTTCAAAAATCAAAAAGGGGGCACAATGTCGAGAAGTTTGGGAACCACTGCTCTAGCTGGTGTCTCCCTGTGTTCTTGCTTCCCTCTCTAGTCCAGACCCATGTCATTCTTGGACCACAGCATCCTCTTCAGGACATTCCCCTCCAGCAGTGCCCACTCCAGTGTCTCTGCACCCCCTTCTGGGGGGGGGTGAAGGTGGGGAGGAGAATGTTTATCCAGCTTTGCAAGCCAAGGTCCTCCCCTCCAAAGAGGCATCCAGTTCTCCTCCCAGGGAACACCCAGTTCCCCTGTACCCACCTTGCCTCAGTAACCCACTGCTAGTCTTCATCTAACCCCTGCCTCAGAGCAAAATGCAGTCTGTAACGGCCACTCATCACTGGCAAAAGGGTGTGGACCTGCTGCTTTTGCCTGCCATGGTTGCCTCTCTACAGCCGTACTAGCTTCAGGCCCTGCAGCCTGGAAACTAACTTGATCAGAGCTTCCCCCGCCCTCCCTGCCTGCCTGCCTGCCTGCCTGCCTGCCTGCCTCAACACTGCTCTGCTTCCCTAGCAGTCAGGTCCCTCCTGCTCGCTATTCAGAGCAGCAGTAAATTCTCCCTTCCGTCCAGGAGCCCTTCTTTATAGAGCCTCAGCTGGGCCCTCATTAGAAACAACTGCCTCATTCAGGGGTGGGTTTTTGCCCTTAAAGGACCAGTGCAGGGCAAGTGCTCTGTCACAAGGGGTTGTAGCTAAATTAGTCCCCATCATTTTGTATGGGTAGTTGGGATTATTTTGTCTAATGTGTATTACTTTGCATTTATCAGCATTAAAATTCATTTGGCATTTTGTTGCCTCGTCACCTAGTTTTATGAGATCCTTTTGAAGCTCTTCACAATCTGTTTTGTTCTTAACTGTCTTTAGCAATTTAGTATCATCTGCACATTTTGCCACCTCACTGTTTACCCCTTTCTTCAAATAATTTTTAAATAGGCTAAACAGGATTGATCCCAGGACGGAGCCTTGGGGGTCACCAGTAGTAACCTCTCTCCATTCTGAAAACTAAATATTTGTTCCTACACTTTATTTCTTGTCTTTTAACTAGTTATCGGTCTATGAGAAGCCCTTCCCTCTTATCCCATGACAACTAATTTTACTGACGAGCCTTTGATGAGGGACCTTGTCCACTGGATCCCCCTTGTCCACATGCTTGCTGATCCCCTCAAAGAATTCTAGTAAATTAGTAAGGCATGATTTCCCTTTACAGAATCTATGTTGACTTTTCCCCAACGAACTATGTTCATTCATGTGTCTAACTATTTTATTCTTAACTGTAGTTTTAACTAATTTGCCTGATACTGACCTTAGACTTCCTGGTCTGTAATTGCCAGGATCACCTCTAGAGCCCTTTTTAAATATTGGCATCACAATAGCTATCTTCCAGTCACTAGGTACAGAATCTGATTTAAAGGATAGGTTACAAACCACAGTTAATAGTTCTGCAATTTCACATTTGAGTTCTTTCGGAACTCATGGGTGAATGCCATCTGGTCCCAGAATCAAAATGAAAATGAAGTTTTTAAAAATTATTAACTAATTCACAAGTTGAAAAAATCATTTGGGATCATATTAAATAATTTTGTTTGACCCAATATGAAAAGTATTTAATTTAGATTGAGAGTTGTACTTTTTTATTTTTTAGAAATGTTCTCAATTTTATTTAAACAGAAAGTTCAAACTGAAATGTCAAAATATTCAAAAAGTTCAAACTGAAATGTCAAAACACTTTGTTGCCTCTGATTTTTGTTTTCCTAGTAAAACAATTCAGCTGAAAACTTTCACCCAGCTCTATTGTCAATTCATTATGTTTTGGAATTGCTAATCTAGTAACTGAGATGAAGGAGGGCCACTCAAGGAGGCCCACTCACTAGCCTGGCTTGTCCATCACTACCATAGACTATACCAAATTGTACCTACCAAATTCACAGCCATAAAAAATGCATCACAGACTGTGAAATCTAGTCTCCCACTCCCTATGAAATCTGGTTTTTAGTGTGCTTTTTATCCTATAAGGATTTCACAGGGGAGATCAGCATTTCTCAAACTGGAGGTCTAGACCCAAAAGGGAGTTGCCGGGGGGTTATGGTATTGCCACCCTTATTGCACTGCCTTCACAGCTGGGTTTCTGGAAAGCGGCAACTGTTGGTTGCATACTTAACTCTGAAGGCAGCACCTCAAAACCAGCAGCACAGAAGCATGGGTAGCAGTACTACACCCCCTTCTATAATCACCTTCTAACCTCCTGACAGTTCATTTTTGGGTCAGGATCCCTACAATTACAACACCATGAAAATTCAGATTTAAATAACTGAAATAATGAAATTTACAATATTTAAAATCCTATGACCCTGAAATTGACCAAAATGGACTGTGATTTTATAATAATCCCCTTTTGTGAGGTTTATAAATGTGGCCATTTAAATTCATTTTGGCCGGCTAGTACTTAGCATAAAAGGTCACAGTATATGAGCCCTAATTATAAGGTTCTGAATGCAGGGACGTGGCAAGAACTATTCACAATAAACAAACAAGGAATATGAATATTTATTATATGAATCTGGAATGTTTTCAGCCAGTGAGAACACAGGGCTGTTTTACAAGTTATTAATCTGCAATGGTACAGTTTATGGCTCAATAACTTTAAAGTGGGGCTCTGATTAGCCATACAGAGCAGGGAGATTGTTGTGAAGATGGTATAGTTATTTCTAAATAACTCTATAGTTGTTATGCCAACCCATCTATTCTGATTGGCGCTGCTCTCAGAACACTTCACTCACCATATACCCATAACAAATACTACCCCTCATGTTTTCACAAAGACTCCATTTTGTCTTCTACTCATCCATAGTCCTACCAAGTTTCTCCTGAACTTTGAAAGTGTAAGAGTACATTTACACAGCAACACTATTCTGAAATAATTTAGTCCGCATCTACACAGCAGACAGTTGCTTCCAAAATGTGTCAAAATACTGCCAAGCTGAAGGACTTCTTACTCTGACTCCTGTAACCCTCAGGCTGTCTCTAGACTGCATCCCTTTTCCGTAAAAGGGATGCAAATTAGACACATCGCAATTGCAAATGAAGCGGGGATTTAAATCCCCCCTGCTTCATTTGCATAAACATGGCTGCCGCTTTTTTCCAGCTCGGAGCTTTGCCGGAAAAAAACGCCAGTCTAGACGGGGATCTTTCGGAAAATAAAGCCTTTTCCGAAAGATCCCTTATTCCTTTTTTACAGAAAAGGGATGCAGTCTAGACATAGCCTCATTGTACGAGGAACAAGGGAAGTTGGAGGAAGAGTGCTGAATTTCAAAATAAGTATTGTGTTGACACTCCCTATTTCAAAATGCACTAGTAAGAAATAAGATACGCAATTGATGTAGCTCAATTTGCGTAACTTGTTTCGAGGTAAGCCCTGCAGTGTAGATGCACCCTAAGATGCCCATACCCACTTCCTACATGTAATGCATTTACAAATTAAATTGCATTTGTATTACTGCTGTTATCCCTTTGTGCCTGAGCAGCTAGCCAAAAATGTGGGGTATCGTAAGTTTTTCTAGCTGGGAGTAGCAATTGGTGATAATGAAATATTTCTTTGACACTGTTTGTTTATTTACAAAAAAACGTGCTGGGTCTCTGAACACAGAAGGAATCACATAGCAGGAAACAGCTTAATTTGTTCGCAGAACCAACAATGTTCTTAACATTTTTAACCTGACCAAAAAACTTCTAAGGTCAACCAACAGACTCTCTCCACCTCACAGGCTATGTCTAGACTATGGACTATTTGCGTACCTTTTTCCGATTGTTTTTTCTGAAGAGGCTTTTCCAAAATTTGGCCTATCTACACTGGGCCAAATTTCGGAAAAGCCTCCTCTTTTGGAAGAGCCCTTCTTCATCATGAAATGAGGAAGACAGGGCTTCTGAAAGAGTGCGTCTGCTCTTCCACAAAAAAATGTTGGAAGAGCAGATGCATTTCCTGGACGTGGCGGAGTTTTCCCAGGATACCTCTGGTTTAAAATAATCTAAGTCTCCTTTTTCTATGTACCAAATTTAAAAACAAAATATACTGTTTTCCAAACATAAACTTCTACAGTTAGGCTATGTCTAGACTACATAGCTCCATCAATGGAGCCATGTAAAATAGTTTATTCAGCATAGGCAAAGAAGCGGGGATTTAAATAATCCCCACTTCATTAAAATAAAAATGGCCAATGATCAGCTGATCTGACACACCGGGGCAGTCTAGATGCATCACGGTCGACAAGGGAAGCCTTTGTCAACTGCTTCGGTATGCTTCGTGAAAATATGCGAATGAGACAAGTGTGGAATATTGCTGTACCACATTTGCATAATTAATGAGGCTCTGTTTTTGCACAAAACCCTCCTTTTGCGCAAGAGCCATTCTTTCTGAAAAAAAACAGAAGAACGGCTCTTGCACAAGAGGGGGTTTTGCGCAAAAAGGAGTCGTATATATGGCTCCTTTTTGTGCAAAAGCCTCTTGCTCAAAAACGGAGCCTCGTTAATTATGCAAATGATGGGCAGAGATATTGCACACTTCACCTCATTTGCATATTTTTTTGCGCAAGAGAGGGCAGTATAGATGTAGCCTATATATGGTGATACTAGGTTGAACAATCAGTGTGAGCTCTCACACGCTGGGCCAGATTCTTCAGCATCTTGCTTCTTCTGTAGTCATTTACACCTGTGCTCAGTAGTAAAAAATTCTCTCAGTTCACCAGGGTTCACTATGTCCTATAAATGATTGCACAATTATTATCTAACATATATTATGGTAGCGCCTAAGCCTACAGGTTGTGCTTGGCAGCACTCAAATAATAAATTAAAAAAAAAAAACAAAATAATAATAATAATAATAATAATAATTATTATTATTATTAACAAATACAAAATAATAAATGGCAGTTCCTAGCTCCAGGAAGCTTAACATTCAACTAACAAGATTTAACAGATGTCTGAGTCAGATAGGTAGGCCAGCATGATGGGGAGGATGAGGTAATAAATATATATTAGGTTGTGCTCAATTAGCCTGTCAATAGTAATGATCATAGTTCTCCACCTATCTAACCATTATCAAGTTGTACTTTACTGTATGTTTTACAAAAGAGGCGAGTTTAAGGGAGGGATTTGTTGCTTTACAGAGTTGATTAGGAGTTTTGTCTCCTCTTGTAAGGAAAAAGCATGTAAGCGCTTGTCAAACGGGATCACATTTTGAACAACTTCAAATCTACTGTGTGTGGCATCTCATTTTGGCAATATACTTTAGTGCACTTTATTTTGTGGGTAGAGTTAGGAAAAATTTCACAACCTTTTTTATCCTCAGCATGAACCCTACGTGAAAAGAATTCCAACACTTCCCTTCTTCCCCAAATCTGAGCACTGTGCAATTTCAGATGGCCAGTACACTTGAACACTGTTTTCTATATTATTTTAGCTTCTTTGACACTTTGCTTGTATTTGGAAAGTGCACACAAAAAGTACATCCATATGTCACTTAACACTGCCTTAATGAATGCAGTATGACAATGTACTCTCTCATGATAAAATAGTTGCCAATGTTGTAGTGTATTTATTCAGTATGATCTAGCATTGCACAGACCAATATAAAGTGATACTCCAAAATAGTAACAAAAAAATCTTTTGCTCAAAAAGATAATATCCAGTTCCTATCATGCAGTCAAGATTAGATTATTAGCACGAAAGCAAGAATGTCTACAGGACTGATCAGAGAAAACGCAGTTGTTCAGCTTCTTGTCCTCAAACTGGTCTAGTCTTTGTAAACACAGGATAAAAACATACAAGAAAAAAATTTTTTTTTAAAGTTTTTCTTTGAATGTTTTGTACTGAATTAACAAATTACTATGTACAAGAACAACACTGCATTAATTATGTCAATTTTTCCCTTTGGCGATAGATTATTGTTAGTAATTCATCACTATAATATATTAATAGTGTGTATTAGTTTTTTAATAGAACAATTATATTAATAACATACTGTCATATTAGCAAAAATTAACAAAATGATGAAAAATTGCTAGAAAGGCTTTGGGGTTCTGGCAATACACAAAAATCACTTGATCCCATTCCAGCTTACTTTCAATAATCACATATTCTTGTAAAGATTAGAGACTTATATAAATCTATCTAAAGGCAAGAAGACTTTTAAAAATATGTATTTTCTTAATGCTAGATATTCTTATATTCTTATACAGTGTATTCTTACGTAGTTTAATACTGTATGTTCTGGCTGTTCAGTGTTTGAGTGCTGCCATTCACAAGGCAGGAGGCCATTTAAGGCACATTTCCTCTTTTGTCAGAGATTGGGAAGATCTACAGTGCAGCATACTTTGCTAGGACTGTACAACGGCCTGTCCAGGCATTAAGCTGTGTTTCTGGCAGAGGCTCTCAACTCTGAATTAGGGATGTGATAGTGTACACAAGTAAACAGTTAACCAATGAGCCTGTGCTCACCCATTAACCTTCACAGTTACATGCAAGCCACTCTCCCCCCAGTCTCCTGCCCCTGGGCTGCTGGCTCTGTATTAGTCTTATAAACCAGCTCCCTCAGAGCTACCTGCCCCCTTTCCCCACACCTGCGCTGCTACCTTTGTATCAGCTGCCTTTTCCCACATGTAATCTTGTACCCGCTGAAAATTTCAGCAGGTACACATTTACCAAAATAAACACATTTTAACATCCCTACTCTGAACAGGTCTGAAATCGCCTCAGTGTTGTCATGTGCATAAGTTTGTTTATAGGGTCGCTAGATGTTTTCAACAAAAATACCAGACACACTTGATATTACATCACAATCTACATTACATCTTATTAAGAAAATACCAGACATTTATATTTCCTCAATTTGTTTCCCAAACAGAAAGCTCAAATACTGGACTGTCCGATTCAAAACCGGACACCTGGCAACCCTATTTGTTTAGGTTGTTTTGTTTTGGAGGCAGGTAGCTTCAGGCCATCAGGAGCAGGTTGCTGCTCATCCCTTTATCCCAGGTTATTTTTTTGCCCTTTTTTCCTCCCTCAACATCTCTGTCTCTGACTCACTGCCAACTTAAAATTTTACTTTAGCTAACGAGGAGAGATGATATGTGGTTTTCTCCAAGTCCAGTATCACTCTGAACTTGACATCGGGGAGGGGGGGCGGGGGGGCAGCCAGGGAACATTTCACACTCTTTGAGAAGTACCTCAAACTCCAAAATTAATGCAGTATCCCTTGCACCCTAAAGGGATCTGTCTCTCAATGTGAATCTCTCTCTTAGGATCCTGAGGTAATAAAGGGAGAGAGGGTAGATCTCCAATCTTTCTCCTGCTTAAAAATTAAATACACCATTTTCCCCCATTTGTTCAAGTATGTGTGTGTGGTTGTTTCTTTTTTACAAAGTGGTTTCCATGGCTTCCATACCTCTGCATTAGTGAAACAAAAAAAATTAGTAGTTTGAGTTTGATTAATTATGAAATTACACATGTTTTGTGAACCAATATGTTGAAAACCATAAGTAACAGGCCACAAATAAAGACAGACAGTAGGGAGTCCAATTGGTCACAGCTTTTATTAAAATAATCAATTGAACCAAATCAGCCAAATCTTAATGAGGTAGAAAGTCTATTAAGTTTCCAAATTTTATAAAAAAGCAGCCTTTTTTTTTTTTTGCATATAGGCCCATCTGTGTATAAAGCGATTGCCTTTGCACATGTCAGTTGAGAGTAAAAGTGTTTTACTGGACCTAGGATTGGAATAGAAGATTGGCTCTCTTGAGATCTTGCTAATCCCAGATCTGTTACTTACTGGGGAAGTCGCTTATCTGAACCAACAATCAATGCTGACATATGCTAGTACCACTCCACTGGTGTCAATGGAGTTGAAACATACTATAGCAGTTGTCAGTTTCAGCCACAGTTTAAAGCCATTTTGGCACATTAAAAGGCCAAAATGTGAATAGACACCTAGTGAGATATTCAGAAGCATCTAGGGCTAAGTCTAGACTGCAGGCTTCTTATGGTAGAAGCTTTTCCAGAATAAATCTTCCAAAAAAACTTCTTCTGAAAGAGAGCGTCCACACTGCCAAAGCTCATAAAAAAAGTTATCTGCTTTTTCGAAAGATAGCGTCCACATTGCTATCTTGCATTTAAATTGTGATTACTATGGATGGAATGGCCACCAAGGCACCTGTGCTTTTTCCTCTTCTTCTGAAAGAACTCCCTCATCCCTGTCCACTCATGCCTTTTTCTGAACGAGCTCTTTTGGAAAATGGCTTCTTCCTCATAGAAAGAGGATTATCAATGCCAGAAAAATCCCTCTGTTCTTTCGATTTTCTTTTGAAAGAACGCGATTGTAGTGTGGAACGTAAGAGAAGTTTTTTCAGAAAAACAGACGTTTTTCAAAAAAAACCTCTGCAGTGTAGACATACCCAAGGGCTACATCTACACTGGCACCCTTTTCCAGAAATGCTTAAAACGGAACAGTTTTCCATTATAAGTATTTCCGGAAAAAGCACGTCTATATTGGCAGGATGCTTTTCCGGAAAAGCACTTTTTCCGGAAAAGCATCCATGGCCAATGTAGACGCGCTTTTCCGGAAAAAAGCCCCGATCGTCATTTTCGCGATCGGGGCTTTTTTGCGGAAAAGACTACTGTGCTGTCTACACTGGCCCTTTTCTGGAATAGTTTTTCCGGAAAAGGACTTTTGCCCGAATGGGAGCAGCATAGTTTTTCCGGAAAAACACTGACAATTTTACAGTAGATCGTCATTGCTTTTCCGGAAAAGCAAGCGGCCAGTGTAGACAGCTGGCAAGTTATTCCGGAAAAGCGGCTGCTTTTCTGGAATAAGTGGCCCAGTGTAGACACAGCCTAGTGCTACGTCTACACTGGCCCCTCTTCCGGAAGGGGCATGTAAATTTCAGCAGTCGTCGTAGGGAAATCCGCGGGGGATTTAAATATCCCCCGCGGCATTTAAATAAAAATGTCCGCCGCTTTTTTCCGGCTTTTAAAAAAGCCGGAAAGAGCGTCTAGACTGCCCCCGATCCTCCGGAAAAAGTGCCCTTTTCCGGAGGCTCTTATTCAAAGTAAGAATAAGAGCCTCCGGAAAAGGGCACTTTTTCCGGAGGATCGGGGGCAGTCTAGACGCTCTTTTCCGGCTTTTTTAAAAGCCGGAAAAAAGCGGCGGACATTTTTATTTAAATGCCGCGGGGGATATTTAAATCCCCCGCGGATTTCCCTACGACGACTACTGAAATTTACATGCCCCTTCCGGAAGAGGGGCCAGTGTAGACGTAGCCCTTGTGTTTAATTCACGGTGAAATAAGTGGGAATTGGGTGTCTAGATAGTTTTAAAACCCCCATTAGGTATCATTGTGCACTTTCAGGAGCCTAAATGACTTTAAAATTTTGTCATTGGTCCATATGTAATAACAATGACCTCTCATCTAAATATTGTGAAAATTAGCATATATTTGCAAAGTGCTTTCCAGATGTGAAAGTGTCATGTAGTGCTAAAGCATTACTTAGTGCGTAATAGCCACACAAGTAAACTACAGTGTATGCAAAGCAAGAGTCTACGCTGTGGCTGAGTGCCCCTTATAATTTAAGAAGGAAACTAAACAAAGGGTTTACTTTTCCTTTTGCTAAATGTAGTTTCTCAAATGAAAAATCATGTCATTAAAGCTTTGAGCATGGTACTGTTGAAAGTAATAGTTACAGCCTCACATTTAAAAACACTTCTGATAAAATGTGGCATATATGGTAGCACTGTTTTTAAACCAAATCCCTAAGACTGACAATGGAGCTATGCATAACATACATTGAGTGTCCTGGACATTGTATATGGCTAGGACGCATGACTAAGTATGACAGTTTTGATTGACAACTCAGCAATAAGAGAACTGTGTCATCTGTATTTGGCACGGTCTGTGCCTAACCGTCTTTAGGAATATGTAAGAACTGTATTACAGACATAAATGGACACGTTTTAAGAGGGACTTGAGTCTGCAGGAACAGGGAAAATGGTCTGTGTATACACTGGGCATTTTGAAAGTAGGGCTGAACCGGGGCTGTGGTGAACGAGAGGTGCCAAAAGAAAGGGAAGCAATGAGACAGCTATCAGGAAACAGCTCCAGGCATGAATTTCCAAAAATGTTCACCTGAATACAAGTAGGCACTACAACCCAAATAAGTGTTCTCCAGAAGTTTCACCACATAATGCCTGCACCATGGCACCAGACAGTATCAAGATCCTTGCATTGTTTCCTTAGCCACATTACACTCAATAGCCAGAGACCAACAAACAGTCGCTTGCCAGCAGTTTGATAGTGGGTGTCAATGTATTCAACCTTAGAACCGGGCCAGTTTCAGGCTCCACAGGATGGGAAAAGGGAAGGGAATCAGGAGGAGGAGGAAAAGAATCACAGGAATCTGTAGCCCTGGTGTGTCACTGAATGGGGCAGCAGAGCTGTCTGGGCATAGAGCATACTGGGTGTGTGAGCATACTGCTCGGTTTGGAGGGGGACTGGTTACCAGGGCTGGCTTTAGGAAGTGTGGGGCCCAATTCGAACAGTTTCAACGGGGCCCCAGCAGCCAGGATTCTTTTGTTGAGAAAAAAACAACAACACCGCACATAAAAAAAGAGTCACAGCTCCTTTAAATCCCCAGCTACAGGGCAGAGTCATGTCTCACCTTCCCACCCAGCCTGCCCCAGGGCCAAACCCCCCTCCCGCAGCGCAGCCAAACCCCTGCATGTGCCTGCCCCTGGGCCAAACCCCCATGCACACCTGCCCCGGGGCCAAACCGCCCTCCCGCGGTGCAGCCAAACCCCGGGGCTGACCCCTCTCCCCCCACAGCACAGGGAAACAACTGCGCTCAATTCACCCCTCCTGCGGTGCAGGGAAGCTGCCGTGCTCCTCCTCCGGGGCCATCGCCCCCTCCCACAGTGTGCCCGGCATGCCACAGAGTGATGGGAGGGGAGCAGCCAGCTCACTTACGGAACTCCCAGAAGAGGCGCAAAGCTGCACGCAGGACTTCTGTCCACCCCATGGTAAGCCGGAACTATGCTGGAGATAGGTAGAGGGGATTCTGGAGGGAAAATGAGGGGTGGGGGGCCCAAACACCTCGCGATCGACCTGGTTGAGGCCTCGCGATCAACCAGTCAATTGCGATCGACCATTGGTGACCACGGCTTTAGGGCGCGGGGCCCTCTTAGGTGTGGGGGCCGGCCCTGCTGGTTACGGCCACCTGCATGCAAGAGGGTTTCAAGTAATTACATTTAGTAAGAGCTTTTCTCCCAGAGACAAAGATAACCGGTGTACTAAACTCAGGACAGCATATTTTGAACTTTCGGGTAAAGTGGGAAAGTACGATACTCCTTGATGGAAAGGTCAAGCCATTAATAAAGTCAACTTTACCTTTACTTAAGAACAGGAAGATTTACCTGCATTGCTCAGATCCTTAACTCAATTTCTAGTGTTTTGGAGGGGAAATGGTGGGTCTGGGTCTGAGGAGTTCAGTATGCAGGCTGCCCTGGAGAGAGAAGACTACCTCAGCCCTCTCTTAATGCTGCAGCTCTGGGACAGGTGAGAAGTGCCCTTCTATGGCCACTGCAGCTCCAGCAGGGGAGGAGTGCATGTCCCCTGGCTGAAGCAGGTCCAGGTTCATCTGCCCCCCTGTGCTCCCCAGCCAGAACAAGGAATGTAACAAACTGTGCTCTTTTTCCTTGCTCCCTGACCACGAGGAACAGCCAGCAATGCCCCTGTTTGAATTGGGGTGAAGAGGAAGAGGGAGCTTCAGCCTTCCCCCTCCCCACTCACCCTCAAGAGTGCCTGGGGGATGGAAAGGTCAGGGGTGGGGCAGTCCCGGACTGGTGGGTGCATCCCTAGGCACCCCCTTTCACCTGCTTGGTGGTTCTGTCTCTTGTCTGTATTGTTTTATGAGAAGCAATCCCAACTGCAGGCATATCCATTCTCCTGGCACAATCGAACCCTTACCTTGGTTTAAGTTGATAAAAAGAAGCTGCATATCGAATTTGATGATCCTAGCTCTTATTATTTAGGGGGAGTTCTTGAACAAACAAAAACAAACAAACAGACAGATGCACAAACTCAAATATATAGATAGATTACTACAGTGCTCATGAACAATGCTAGTTTTATACATGTGCTAGCGTATTCTACAAATAATTTATGACTTTTTTCTTTTGAACGGTTGTGTACTTTGTTGTTGATGTTGACAGTGATCATGTCACATGAAGATTGGGAGGAAGAGGAAGAAAACCTGTCACTGCTAATGGTCCGTAGAACTTCTTAAACATAACATTCCTATTTCTTTTCTTAGAGGTGTTTTGTAGAATCTTGTGTGTGTGAAATAGCTGCTGCAGTTTATTCATACCTTGTATCATCACATATAGGAACAAGCAATCAATAACAAAGTGCAACGAAATTATTCATTTCTGTAATCAGAATGTGATCTCAATGAAGTCTCAACCCAACAATATGCCATTAGAAAAATGAAGACCAATCTTTAAAAATGTAGCAAATATATTATTTTGAAATCCCAATTATTCCACAAAACAATTCACTGATTTCTTGTGGTAGGAAAATCTGACCTGGTATAAAAGGTTGTAAACACCATGACTTCAAAGTGATTACCCCCAAAAATAATTTCTGGTTTTAACCTTGATTGTTCTACATCTACCTTTATGGTGGAAGATAAGGTACTGCTTATCAAGATTGTAACTTCAGATGATCGTACATGGAGATTTGCTATTGATTTCAACAGGTATAGGTTCAAGCCTTTAGTTTTTGTTGACTTCAGAGTGACAATGTTTAAGTACCCCTACTTTTAGTTCCAGATACTTTGCAATTATTTTGCAGATGCTGTTACTTGTCACAGTCTTACAATCACTGATTTCAAACGTAGCTATTTCCTTGAAGACAGTTATACACATGAATAAGAGTTCCAGGATTAGCCCTTCATCCGGAAGATTCCCAATGTTGCACTGAAAATGTACTTAGAGTGAAATCCTGAATCTGAAGACAGAATTTGTCCCTGTGAATTTACTTTTTCAATACAATGCACAGAAATCTAGTGATGTATTATTAATTATAAGCATCATATAGCCAAGTCCTCTGCCATCATATTGAATATTTACCCATAAGAAACTTGTCTAGACATGGATGAAATCAAGGGTCTCATACTGATTTAAGGGAAACAGTTTTTGTTGTATATTTGTCACCAAACAAAGACTATACTGTAATTATGAGAAATATCTAATGCTCAATTTAAAAAAATCTGCATTTGCTAGCAAAATATTTGGGAATAAATTACTCATTGAAGCCTTTGTAGTTTATTGCTGGCTTGCTAATTGTCAGTAATAATCCCTTTCAATTACTATCGAGAAGTAGGTCAGCCAGTTTTCAGTGCTTATGAAACTTGCAATTTAGAGCTAGAAGGCATATCAGCAGGTTATATTTTAATATGGGGGAGCAAATGGGCTTCCTTGCAGGCCTCTTAACTCTAAACAATAGTATTACATATATAATTCAATATGGGATTGGTTGTATTCTGCTGTGTTATGTTGAATCATATTTACTGTGATTTTACTTACAAATATCTGTATAATTACAATTATTCAGATTAATTACCACAGCTTTTTTAATCAGACTTTTCTCTGGTTTGTGTGGAGATTTACCTTCCATTTCTGTTTGAGCAAGTTATGCTGCCACCCACCACTGGTGTCTTATTTTTGATTATTTTTGTTTAGTCCATTAGCTTGACAACAGAACAGAAGGCCAATATCTAAGAGCTGCTCTGCCCTATGTCAGAGGAGTTCAGGTATTGCTGCAGAGGTGACATGCTCTAATGAGATGGAGAGGGATGCTTTGTTAGGCCTGATCCAAAGGCCATTAAAATCAGTGGAAAGCTTTCCATTGACTTCAGTAAGCTTTGGCTCAGGTTCTTAATGTACATCTTTCTGCTAGCTAATACATACAGCTGCACAGGCATCCTCCTCAAAACGTCTGTTCATCTGCTCTCCAACTGAAACATTTTTAGCTAACTAGATGGGTCAGAGAATTGAAATGTGGTTGCTGGAGGAAGCAAAAAAAACCTGTAGTTTCTAGAGCAGAGGAGTAGGAGAGTTTCAAAATTCAAGTGGGAAATATATACTTGAGTACATGTAAGAAATGAGAGCAACTAAAAGAGAATAAAGCAATGTGCCTCCTTTGTGCTGAATTAGCTTTTCTGCTCCAAACCCAAACTCAGCACAGTCAAACATATGCAGTGACATTTTAAAATTTGGGGGTGAATTTAGTACTTGTGAAAGTGAGACACAAAACACTTGAATGTAAACTAGTTTAGACAGCTTCACACAAAGCTCTAGCTACACACTCCAGTCTTTCTGCAGTCCACATTGTTTTCCATTGTGTGCATATTGTTGGGCCGAGACTGCTAATTGTGCTGAACTTCATGATGCTTAGAAAATGTGCACAAATAAAGATAATTAAACTTAGTTTTATTTGTAACTTCAGGTGGGTTTCAGTTTAAATCTTCTATTTCAAGAGATTTATATTTTAACCTGATATACCACTCAGGCCCACTATTCAACTGTGGACCTGATTAGTACAGAAGGTTAAAAATATGCTTTTATTTAGCCACATGCAGCATGGGCAGACTCACTGTGCTAAGCTTGGAATTGTTTAATATATTCGTCAAGGATCAGAAAGAGTGAATGACAAAAAATTATATTGCTTTGTCAGAACTGCGAAAAACTAAGAAAGTTCTAAAGGACCTAATAAGCTAGCAGAATAGCAGATGAAATTCAGTGTTGACTAATATGATGATATACATTGGAAGAAACAGATTGATTGAACTATTCATACACATAGGTGGGTTCTAAATAAACAATAATGATTCCTGAAAAAGCTCTAGGCATCTTTGTGGGCAGGTCAATGAAATATCTGATCAAAGAGCAAGAGAGATTTTAAAAAGCAAATAAAATGAAAGTGTATATTATAATTGGATGAAAAGCATTGAAAATACCATAATAATGCAGTTGTACAATACTAGCAATCAGATCTGGTCGCACAATCTCATAATTGGTCTACACAGCACCAAATTTCAAAATAAGGCACTACTCCGACAAATCCCTTAACCCTCGTGGAACAAGGGTTACAGGGACTCCAGATTAGCACGCCTGCTATTTCGGGAAATAGTGGATGCTTTTAAAAACACGGCGTTGCTATTTCAGGATATTTCCAGTATCCCAAAAGAGCAACGCAGTCTAGACATACCCAGGAGTGGCCCTAAAGACTGTGGACGAGATCCTCAGGTGGGGAAAACAGTATAGCTCCATCAGAGTCAATACAGTTACAATCTCTTACCTCAGCTGAGTATCTGGTCCTCTACTTTATATTACCAGTTCTTTTGTGTGCTGTGTAAGTACTGTAGTATATTCTCTACACATACGCTTTTATATATGAGTAGTGCCATTGACTCCTTATGAGTAATCTGACCAGGAGTTGGACTGCAGTATCTTAATATGGTGCATGTTAGCTATTATCACTCATCATGTGTACTCACTATAATGAGGAACACCAGAGGCTCACCAGTAACACATTAAGCATCCCTTATCATAATCAAGAGAAAAAATATTGTTAAATTACTGAAAATTGAACAATTCCTGCAAGTGAACAAAGGTAAAATGATGAGATAGTGCAAAAGGCAATGCTGCCAAAGTGAACCATAGTAGAAGTAATTCTGTTTCCACAAAGATTTTGTTATCTTGTGCTTTTTTTACAGGAGCTATTTTTCATGCACAGTACTAGTGTAAATTATGTACAGCAGACTTATTCATTTAATAGGTTCAGGTCAGAGTTATTGTATTTCAGCAGTTGGTGCTCAGGGATTTTGTAATTTACAAAGTTTATTAATTTAACAGGCATTTGTTTAAAATGCCACTTTTCCCTTCACCAGGCTTTTGCAATAGAATAGAAGAGTCTTGTCAAAATAGTGGAATTTCACATGAATGCTCCTATTATGATGCAGTTGTGAAAGTCTGTGAAACTAAACCAAAATTATAAATACATACAAGAAAATTAATGCATAAGGGATAGGGCTGTCAATTAATCAGTTAACTCATGAGATTAACTCAAAAAATTAATCACAATTAAAGGCACTCTTAAACAATAGAATACCAACTGAAATGTATTACATTTGTGGAAGTTTATCTTTGTTTTCAATACTGATTCAGTTACACAAAATACAGTATGTGTAGTGCTCATTCTATATTCTTTTGTATTACATGTACTGTAAAAATGCTAAACAAAAGAAATAGTACTTCATCCCACACAACTGCAGTGCAATCTCTTTACCGTGAAAGTGTAACTTACAAATGTAGATTTTTTTTTGTTATATAACCGTGTTCCAACAAAACAATGTAAAATTTTAGCACCTGCAAGTCCATTCAGTCCTACTTCTTGTTCTGCCAATTGCTAAGACAAACGACTTTGGTTATTTGCAGGAGATAACACGGTCTGCTTCTTGTTTATAATACAACCTGAAAGTGAGAGCATAATACTGTTGTAGCTGGCATTGCTAGATGTTTACATGCCAGAGGCACTAAAAAATTAATGTCCCCCTTCATGCTTCAAACACTATTCAGAGAATATACATGCATACTGATGATGGGTTCTGCTCAATAGTGATCTAAAGCAGTGCAAACATATGCATGCTCATTTTCATCAGAAATCCCTCATTCTGCTTCTTGTGTATCCCAAGTGCACTGTCTGCTCCACTTCTCACAGTCACACTCACACCTGCTTCTCTGGCTTTCTGCCTCTAGCACACACAGATTGTGATTAAGCTCCTTTTTCAGCAGGGAGAGTGGTGCTAATCTATTTGGGTTAGCTCTGGCCTGCCATGTGACCCATTGCCTTGGATAGTAGCTTTTTTTCCTAAAGCACTTGATTGCGCCTTCTGGGGTGCCTAAAAAATACATGCCTGTCATCCCGTCGTGGTTTTAATAACATCCATGATTGTCTTTGGATCCAGGATTTACTTGTTGGGTTTAAACAATAAAACCGGACTTTAAGATATCTTCTCACTTTTTGAAGACAGTTACACAAGCTCTGCCCTCTGTTGAAGATGAGGAGGGGCCAAAGGGTCTCTGTCAGGCTACTCGGTACTAGGGGATAGGTAAGTTCTCGGCACAAGCTTTGTGCAGACTGCTATGGAGAAGGGAACTTGGGGAGGGAAGAGTACTTCTTGCCCAGTCTGTTCCCAATTCAAATAACGGTGTCCTACCCTTCAGATAAGGCTGCCTGCCTGACTCCCATCCTTTATATAGTGAACGAAGCCCCCTGTTGCCCCAGTACAATTAAGAAGACTCACAGTAACATGCCCCAGATAGGGATGTAAGCAACTAGTTGATTAGAGATGTGATTAGTCACTTCCATCCCGCCCCTTGCTACCTCTATCAGAGAGAGGAGGAAAAGTGTGCGTATGTATGGGGGGGAAGCAGCGGAGCCGGCCCAAGCTACGGGCTGACCAGGCTACCACCCAGGGCGCCCCATTGTAGGGGGCACTGCGTGGGGATTCAGGACCGGGCGGGGGCAGGGCTGTGCATGTGCCACACTCCTGGGAGAAGCACCACGCTCCCGGGGTCCGGGATGCACGAATGGCTCGGGCTGGCCCTGGGAAGCAGGAGCCAGTGCTGGGGAGAGCCAACTTAAAGCCGGTTCCCCTCAGCAACTGTTTCTGCGGGGCCAGAGAAGGTAGAGACACAGCGGGAAATGGTGCGAGCAGGGACTGAAGCAGTCTCCACTCACGCTGGTTCTGCTGCGATTCTGCTTTTGAAATATAAAAGAGCCCAACAAGGCTCTTGAACATTTCAAAGGGTGGGGCACTACAGGGAGCATGGGGCCAGTCCCCCACTGGCCCCACGCTCCTTGCTAGGCTTCCAGTTTTGAACTGTAGCAAGAGCCCAACCGTCCCCTTTCACCCCTCCTCTACCTACGGTACATCGATGACATCTTTATGATCTGGACACATGGCCAAGAAACACTGGAGATATTCCACAGAGATTTCAACAACCTACACCCCACCATCAACCTCAGCCTGGACCATTCTACACGAGAGATCCACTTCCTGGACACCACCGTACAAATCAACAATGGAAAATTAGACACCACTCTCTACAGAAAACCCACCGACTCATACAGTTACCTACATGCATCCAGCTCCCATCCGGAACACACCACACGATCCATCGTCTATAGCCAAGCCCTTCGATTCAACCGCATCTGCTCTAACCCCACTGACAGAGACCAGAAGCTTCAGGATCTCTACCAAGCATTTATAAATCTCAACTACCCACCCAGAGAAATAAAAAAGCAAATTGAAAGAGCCAGACGAATACCTAGAAACCATCTACTTCAAGACAGACCCAAGAAAACCAACAATAGAACACCACTTGTCATCACCTACAACCCCCAACTTAAACCTGTCCAACATATTATCAATAAACTACAGCCTATATTGGAACAGGATACCATACTCAAAGAGGCTCTGGGAGACAGACCCATAGTCTCCTATAGACAACCACCTAACCTCAAGATGATTCTTACCAACCACCACAGGACATACCAGACTAATACCAACCCTGGTACCTTCCCTTGCAACAAACCCCGTTGCCAGCTTTGTCCACATATTCATTCTGCTGATACCATTATTGGACCTAACCAAGTGAGTTATAAGATCAAGAACACATATTCCTGCGCATCCAGAAATATAATCTATGCTATCATGTGCCGAAAGTGTCCGTCTGCTATGTACATTGGACAAACATCTCAGACACTTCGCCAAAGGATTAATGCCCACAAAACAGATATCAGACAAGATCACAAAGAGAAAACAGTTTCTTGCCACTTTAACCAGAAAGGACACTCTCTAAATGACTTAGCCACCTGCATTCTGCTACAAAGACCTTTTACATCTGCACTTGAAAGGGAATCCTCTGAACTGTCATTCATGTTAAAATTCGACACTTGTCAACAAGGACTTAACAAGACTTTGAACTTTCTCACCCATTACCAAGACAGTTTCCCCAATTATCACCTGTAATACCATTAACTCACAAACATCCCACTCTCCCTACCTTTAATATCAGCAATTCACAGACACTTACCTTCCTTCCTCCCCCTTCCCACCCCCCCGCATCCCCCTTCTGTTCTGCAATGTGATTTGTCCTTTTCATATTTGTTCGTTTTTTTTAATTGTATCCTTTGGTATATATGGTTGTGACTACTTTCTTCCACTATTTGATCTGAGGAAGTGGGTCTGGCCCACGAAAGCTCATCATCTAATAAACCATCTTGTTAGTCTTTAAAGTGCTACATTGTCCTGCATTTTGCTTCAACTACCCCAGACTAACACGGCTACATTTCTATCACTATTCTACTTGAGAGCTCTAGTAACCAATATACCTTAGAACAGCTTAAAAGTTGCAAATCAAAAGGGAATAGGTAACTGTGATGGGGCGGAAGTGCCCCGCACTCCAGTCCCGCTGGCGGCTGCTTGTCTGGCAGCTCTTGGGGCGGAGGGCGGAGTAGCAGTGCCGGGCGCGCGGCTGGCTGTGGGCCGAGTGGCACCGGCGCCTGCCTACCGGTGCCAACTGTTCCTGGGCTACTCCGGCCGGGCTCCCGGGTGCCGGCACGGGTGGAGTGACCTCAGCGTTCAGCCCCGCCACCGGACCGGAAGCGGGGGCATGCCGGAAGGGGCGGGACCCTGTGGACCGGGAGCTGGCGCAGGGATTTAAACCCCGGAAAAAGCTGGGGGAAGAAGGAAGGCAGAGAGAGCGGCTCCGCATCGGGGATCCGTGACGGATGGGACCCAAGGTGAGGAGGTGAGCCCAACGGCAAGGGCATGTTTGACTGCGGAGAGAGGAAGTAGCCCAGGGCAGGCAAAGGGAGCCTGCGGGCTGGCGAGTTACGGCGGACGCCCTGCCAGCCGGACCGGATGGCATAGGCGTTTGTGTCCTTAGGGCCCTGGGCTGGGGTCCGTGAGAGGGGGCGGGCCCGGACCCCCCCCTCTCCTTGTGGTCAGAATGGGGCTGGCCCCACCTCGGGGGCCAGCGAAGCCCCAACCTAGGGGAGGGCCTATGAACCTCTGTTAAGACAGTCTCGGATGCCAAAGGGTGCTCAAAAAGGGGTGAAGGAAGCACGGGACTGGGGCAGGGGGTGACGTGGTGCCAACAGGGCGCCCTATAGACCCGTTTACAGGTGGTGGAGAATGTGGGCAACCTGAGACGCCAAGCGAAGGGAAGAAGGGTGGGGGGAAGGGAGAGAAAAGGGGGAATTCTTTTTTGGTCTAGCCTACCCCTGACACAGAGGGCATCCCGTGCTGGGGAGGGGGGTTGAAAATAATTGTTTGGCTCCCCTTTGTTTTCCCCTCACCCCGCTTAAGATCCAAAGGCACAGAGATGGATCCAGTGAAGCTGCTAGAGTGGCTGATGGAAAGTCAATGGCAGCACCAACAAGAAACCGTTCTCATACAGCAACTCTCCACCTAGCATCAGGAGCAGCAGAAGCAGCTGGTGCACGAGTTGGCGGAGCAGTTTGAGGCCCAGCAGGATGGGTGGAGGCAGCAGCACAGGCTACCAAGGGGGACAGCCCTGGGGACAACGACGGCGGAGGGAGCAGAAGAGGGGAGGAGCCCGCTAGCCCCCGTCAGACTGTCGAAGATGGGGCCTGAGGACGACCCGGAGCCATTCCTGACCACGTTCAAGAGGGTGGCAACCGCCGCAAGATGGCCAGAGGAGCAGTGGGCCACCATACTGGCCCCATAGTTAACAGGGCCATCCCAGATGGCGTATAGGAGCTTGAGTTAAGGAAGCCATCTTAGACCAACTCGGCATCACTCCTGAAACCTATAGGCAGAAGTTCCGGCAAGAACGTTACACCGCAGGGGTCTGGCCAAGGGCCATAGCCCAATGACGAAGGGAAGCGGCCTGGCGGTGGTTGGATCTGGAGCAACAAACGGGGGCCCAAGTCGCCGAGAAGGTAGTACTCGAGCAGTTCCTGAATATCCTGCCGACTGGGGACCAGTGCTGGGTACAGAGACAGCACCCCTCGACGTTGGAAGAAGCGGTGGTCCTCATGACCGACTATGAGGCTGCAGACACCGCTGAAGGAGTAGGGAAGGGGGACCGCCCCTTACCCCCCTCGAAGGGCTAACCCATAAGGTCAGCTAAACCCCAGTGGACCCCAGAAGACCCATGAACCTGAAGGGGAGGGAGGACCGAAGCCTGGAGATTAGCACCGGCGTGGACAATCCCCGGAAAGCGGACCCCCCCAGCCGCCCGCCGGTAGAGAACCGACCCCCGGGAAGGTGGGGGCAATGAAGGGGGCATGCTTTTGATGCGGCGAAGAGGGGCATTTCCAACGAGAATGCCCCATATGGATTGTATTTATGACCAAGCCCTGGCCAGTGGCCAACCCCAAGAAGAGGGGAAGAAAGCCCGGATCACGAGGCAGGTAATGATCAGAGGGTGGAAGCCCTGGTGGACTCAGGGTGCAGCCAAACAATCATAAGGGAGGACCTGATCGGAGAGCAAGGACCCTGAGGCCTGCCTGTGCAGGTGCAGTGTGTACATGGAGACGTGCACCAATATGTGACGGCGTGGGCCCAGATAATAGACGGAACCCACGAGAGCTGGGCCTACATGGTGGTGGCCCCAAGGTTGGTCTACCCAGCCCTCCTCAGGTGCGACTGGGAAGGATTTCGGCGGGTGATGGGTGAATGGGGGAACTGGAGAAGCCAGGGGGGCGCGGAAGAGATGCTAGGGGAGAACAGAGAACCCAGCGATGCCCCGGCTAGCCCCCTGGGGGACCATCCCAGTCACAGGGAAGAATCGAGCCGCCAGTGGAGGTGTCCTCCCTGGAGCCCTAGGACGGTGATTTCATCCGGGAGCAGAGAGATGATCCGACGCTGCAGCACGCCTGGGCCGCGGCTGGGGAGGAAGGCGACGCGAGGAATGGGAGCGGGGATCGACGAAGCGGACTCTACTTCGAGGTATGTTGCAACCGGCTGTACCGGGTGACAGAAGGGGTGGAAGAGTACAGGACCCTTAAACAGCTACTGATCCCCGCGCGGTACCGCCGCCCACTGATGGCCCTGGCTCATGCCAACCCCTGGGCTGGTCACCTGGGGTATGAGAAAACGGTGCACCAGATCATACAATGATTCTACTGGACAGGGGTTTACCGGGAGGTCAAGGCATTTTGCCTGTCGTGCCCAGAGTGCCAGAGGGCGAGCCCCAAGGGAGTTCCTAACGCCCTCCCTAGTATCCCTGCCAATTATAGGGATACCCTTTGAAAGGATAGCCATGAACCTGGTGGGCCCATTGGAAAAAACAACCACCGGGTGTCAATACATCCTCGTGGTTACAGACTACGCCACCCGGTATCCTGAAGCCGTTCCCTTAAGGACGACTACAGCGAAGGTATTAGCGACGGAACTGGTGAAAATCTTTGCCCAGGTTGGGGTACCAAAGGAAATCCTCACCGACCAAGGGACAAACATTATGTCGCGGCTAATACAAGAGTTGTGCCGGTTGCTGCGTATACTCGACACACTTCTGCATTGATTTCCGAAAGGTCAATAGTATATCTTGCTTTGACGTGTACCCCATGCCTAGGGTCGACAAACTATTGGACCGCCTGGGGCAAGCCCACTATCTGTCGACGATCGATCTAAGTAAACAATACTGGCAGATCCCCCTCATCACCACCTCAAGAGAAAAGATGGCCTTCTCCACTCCATTTGGGCTATATCAATTCGTGCACATCCCGTTTGGCTTACATGGGACCACAGCCACATTCCAACGGCTGATGGATAAAGTATTAAAGGACCATCAACAGTACGCAGCCACGTACATTGATGACATCATAGTCTACAGCGGATTGTGGGGAGAGCATCTGAAGAGACTCCAGGCTGTCTTGAGGACGTTACAAGAAGCAGGGCTAATAGCGAACCCCACCAAGTGCCATTTCGGAGAACGGGAGGTTATGTACCTGGGCTACACCATCGGGCAAGGCTGTGTGAGACCACTGGTTGACAAGGTGGGGGCATTATGAGACTACCCCCCACCCACAACCAAAAGACAAGTCTGCCAATTTTTAGGCTTGCCCAGTTATTATCGTAGGTTTGTGCCCCACTTCGCGTCTCTGGCAGCTCCGCTGACGGATTTGACACAAAAGGCATGTCCTAACAAGGTGGTGTGGATGAAAGCCTGCAAACAGGCCTTCCAGGCGCTCAAAGGCAAGCTGACAGGGCCGCCAGTACTAGCCCAGCCGAATTTCAAGAAATCCTTTATAGTACAAGCCAACGCTTCAGAGGATGGATTAGGAGCCATCCTTTCACAGGAGCAGGAAGGGGCACCCCGTGATATATATAAGCCGGAAACTGTTCCCCCGGGAACGCGGGTATTCGACCATAGAAAAGGAGGTGTTGGCGGTGAAGTGGGCTATGGAAATGCTGCTGTATTACTTGTGGGGAAACCGATTTATGGTCGTAACCAACCATGCCCCATTACGATGGATGCAAAGTATGAAAGACAAAAATGCACGAATCATGTGCTGGTATCTCTCTTTACAGCCATATGTCTTTGACGTAGTCCACCGGGCTGGGACCGCCCATGGGAACGCGGACTTCTTCTCATGGAGGGACATGCAGGAGGAGGACTCCGAACAAGGGGAAAAAAGAGAAGGTAAAGGGGGAGCTGTGTGACGGGGCAGAAGCACCCCGCACTCCAGTCCTGCTGGTGGCCGCTTGTCTGGTGGCTCTTGGGGTGGAGTAGCAGCGCCGGCATGGGCGGAGTGACGTCGGTGTTTGGCCCCGCCGCCAGACCGGATGCGGGGGCATGCCGAAAGGGGCAGGACACTGCGGACCGGGAGCCGGCACGGGGATTTAAACCCCGGAAGATGCCGGGGGAAGAAGGAAGGCGGAGAGAGCGGCTCCACATCGGGGACCCGCGACGGATGGGTCCCAAGGCGAGGAGGTGAGCCCAACGGCAAGGGCATGTTTGACTGCAGTGAGAGGAAGTAGCCCAGGGCAGGTAAA
This sequence comes from Pelodiscus sinensis, assembly GCF_052426305.1. Taxonomy (NCBI): domain Eukaryota; kingdom Metazoa; phylum Chordata; order Testudines; family Trionychidae; genus Pelodiscus; species Pelodiscus sinensis. The sequence continues at coordinate 180,627,501 of NC_143054.1, read as the reverse complement.
GGGAGCCTGCGGGCTGGCGAGTTATGGTGGACGCCCCGCCAGCCAAACTGGACAGCATAGGCGTTTGTGTCCTTAGGGCCCTGGGCTGGGGTCCGTGAGAGGGGGTGGGCCCGGACCCCCCTCTCCCTGTGGTCGGAACGGGGCCGGCCCCACCTTGGGGGCCAGCGAAGCCCCAACCTAGGGGAGGACCTACGAACCTCTGTTAGGACAGACTCGGACGCCGGAGGGCGCTCAAAAAGGGGTGTAGGAAGCACGGGACCGGGGGAGGAGGGGTGACGTGGTGCCAACGGGGCACCCTATAGACTCGTTTACAGGAACATAGAACACTGAAACTGGAAGGAAGCTCAAGAGGTCATGAAGTTCAGTCTCTTGCACTCATGGCAGGACCAAACACCACCTTCTAAATCAGGGGTTGGCAATCTATGGCTTGCGAGCCAAATTGGCTCACTAGGGAGCCATATATGGTTCTATTGGTGCTCTTGCTCAGCCCTCCTCATCAACTCCACCTGCAGCAGGGAGCCAGCATTGGTGCTACAGACGTAAGGCTCCCTGCAAGATTAGGGTGACAGCGCCAGTTTCATGTGGGGGGCAAAGGAGAGAAAGCCCTGAGCCTCCCCACTGGATCCGGCATGCGGGGAACAAGCAGAGCCAATTATGGTTCCGTGTGCTGCCGTTTTCCTTCCCATGTCTGGGGGGACAGACTCACAGGGACACACTTCTCTACACTTCCCTTTTACTTCCATTGGCCAGAATCCAGCAAATGGGAGCAGCGGGAGGGGATGTTACAGGGTGCCCGCAATGCATTGTACAAGCAAATAAGTGCTCCCCACCCTCTCATGCCCAGACCCTGCATCTCCACCCCCTCACTCAACCCCTGCTGAGACTCCAGACCCACAACCCATTCCTGACTCCTCCCTCTTGGCCAGGCATCCTGCCCCTATCCCATTCCTGCCCTCTCCCCCCAGCCAAACACTCTGCCCCCAGCCTGCTCCTGCACCCTCCCTTGCTCCTGACTCCTCCTTCCTGGACAGATACCCTACCCCCAGCCTGCTCCTGCACCTTACCTGCCATCCAGGCCCTGCGCTCTCACCACCTCCTACATTCCACCTCTCTGGCCCGAAAAAGTTTCCCCACTCCTGCTATAAATAAAAAGAATGTTGAAACCGTTTGTGTTGGACATAATATTTTACTTTATTTAAAAATGAAGCCTGGCCAACAAGCCCCCGGGTGGGGCCCAGCCCCCATCTGGCCACAGTATCATAACACTCCTGCACCCCCTCACACACACCAAACTTGAGCCCATCATACACCTGAACTCCCTACCCTGAGCCCTTCATACCCCCACATCCCCAAACTAGTGCAGCCCCACATCCCTGTCCCCTGCCACAACACTCCTGCCCCCCCCACACCATAATCTTGTGCCCTGAGTCTATCATACACCCAACCTCCTGCCCTGAGCCCCTCTTACTCCACAACCCAGACTCTTGCACCCTCATCCCCAGTTTCCTGCCATAAGATTGACAGAAGACAAGCCTGAATGCATGCATGAAGCTGAATTTGACCAGTTATGATGTAAACATTAAAGCTACTCTCTGGGAACAGCCATGCTTCTTTTTCCACACTGCCCACTCTGCTATGGTGGCTATATGACAGCTATGTCTCCTGTACTTGGGGAAATCCTTCAAAAGCTGGCAGAATCTGATTACTAGGCCTCTTTGTGCCATCAGAGCTGTGGAAAAATCCCCTACTGCAGGGCAGGTTCTTGGCTAAAGTGTCTGTCTGGTGATTAATCCCATCAAGCATTTGCATACCTCTGTAACACCTTTTTAAAATTTTACTCAAGTTATAAACTATTCTTTCCATACCCAACCTAGCTTGTGGCTATCTATCTGTTCAGATCTGTCACTTAGAACTGGTATTCTTCAATGTATTTGAGGACTGTAACATATTCTATACTGAAATAACTTTGTTTTACCCGATAGCTGGAACAAATCAGTTGTCCTCTATTTTTTTAATTTGGTCCAAAGGAGGTTGCAACTTCAGGAATTGTTGCCAGCAAACTCTTTGCTTTGTCTACACCCACAAAAGCAGATTATTGTTCCACATGTCAGATTATCAGATTTGTTGGGTATCGTGATCTAGCCTCCATATAAACTTTTCCCCCCTACTAGAACCTGTGAAGCCTGTTTGAACTTTGTGGGTTTTGTTTTTGGTATAACATTTAGTTTTGCATCATATATTTCTGTTTTCTTCTACCACAAAACTCTTTTCTTTGTCTCTGGGATCAGCGACGTAACATATTAATGCAATTGTCTGAGTGCAGGCACAGTTTTATCTATCCTCTGGCAACCAATATGCTTTCTGTCTGTTGTGTTTCAGAATATGGGACAAATGATTTTATTATATTGCAAATACTCAAATCTACAGTTCTATTTCAAATTAATTTTCTCTTTTGTCTGTAGTTGCATCTTGGAACATTTCCTTATGCACTATAAAATGTTAATAGCAAAATTTAGTGTGACTTTATGACTGCCGTGTCATTTTTTTCTCAGCTTGATCAGCTCTTTCAAATGGCATCATTATGATAAAAGTTGTTTACAGTAATAAAGCAGGAATAGTTTCAATAAAATAGTAGGTGCTTTTACACTTAAAGAGTATCTGGCATTTTAGAATGCGGTAGCTCCTCATTTTGTGGGTGCAGAATCGTAAGTAAGTCCACAACATAAAGGAGTTAATGCATATAATCACAAGATTGCCCCCCACAGGATCTGAAGGCATGGGAAAAGACAACAAAAATACATTATTAAAATGAAGAAAAGAGAGAGAGAGATTGTACATATTGGTGATATACAGGAAAATAACCATGCACTGAAGCCCAGAATTTTAGAGAAACTGAATTATGCAACATCATTCTTCACTGATAAACTTCTACAGATTATCAATTTCTAAAAAGAATGTAGTGACATTTTAAGGTACATTTATAAACATTTTACTAATGTTACATGATTAATAGCAATTACTAAAATATGAATTATTGCAGAGGTGCTCTAATGTGGTGGGAACACATGGATGATTTTTCAAAAAAACATTTAAAATTATATTCTAGCCACCAATCACAAAGCATTAATAAACTGGAGCATATACTATTATTTAGAAACCATCATGCTCCACTAAATTTTAGAGGAGATAATTTAGCAATAGGAAAAAAAGTAATGTTGTAGATTTACATGAACTTTACCCAGGTGAAAGAACAATGGAAAGTACATAACATAAAGTGATGAAGCAAGCCCTATCAATTTAATGGGAATGCCCAGACCTTGCAGAATCAGGATCTTAACATGAATAGAGTGTTTACTGGAAAAGTGTTGGGTGAAATTCATGTTACATTGTAGTAAATAAGATTACCAAGAAAGTAACCAGAATCCATTTATCATAGGTGAGAAAAAAAGGTTGCTGACCTTTGATTAAGACACTGAGCTGAGACTCTGAGATCTGGAATCAATTGTTGGCTCTGTCACAGACTTCCCTGTGATCTTGGGCAAGTCTCTGAGGCCATAATTCAGGAAACTGCTTGAATCATCCCTATTTAGGATGCATTGACTTTATTGGGAGTCAAGCACATGATAACAGAGTGGTTTTCAAAGTTGGGTCTGAGGCCTGCCCGGGTAAGCCGCTGGTGGGCCTGCAATACTTTGTTTATTTAAGTGTCAGCTCTGTGTCTATGAGCAATTCCCACAGTTCCCTTTGGCTGCTAACAGCAAACCGCAGCCAATGGGAGCTGTGAGGCTCTGTGGCTACAGACACTTAGATAAACAAATTGTTGCAGGCCCATCATTGGCTTACCCAGGTGGGCCCAAGAATCAGCTTTGAAAACCACTGTGGTAATGTGCTGTTCTGGACTGAGGTTTTCCTAAATCAGGGCCTTATTTTCCCCGTCAGTTAAAAGGGATAATAATAGGGTTGCCAGATGGTTTCAACAAAAATACCAGACACACTTGACATTACATCACAATCTACATTACATCTTATTTAGAACATTTGTTTCCCGAACAGAAAGCTCAAATACTGGACTGTCAGGTTCAAAACTGGACCCCTGGCAGCCCTAGATAATAACACTTCTATTCTTTGTTTATCTTCTCAGATTGTAAACTCTTCAAAGCAGGAAGTGTTTCTTACTACCGATATGTGTTGTTCCAAGTATTGTGGAACTGTGCTGTCTGCTGGGGCATTCTAATATGAAAGTAAATAGTAAGAATAATGGGCCATAGTTACACTTTTCAGGGACTGGTGCTCCTGCAATTAATGAGTGGGAAGCTGATTTAGCAGGTTTAGTGAAGAACCACTAAATCAATGGCAGAGTGCTCTCTGGTTGACTTCAGTACTCCACCAGAACATGAGAAGCAGGATAAGTTAATGGGACAACATCTACCATTGATGAAGCATGATATAGATACTGTACTAATTCAGCCTAACTTACATTGTCTCCAGCTACATTATTCAGTGACCTAATTAGCATAACTTAGGTCAGCTTACCCCAGTAGTATAGACAATCCCTAAGTAAGAAAAGTCACAGCATAGGCGAAAAATGCCACCCAGCTACATTTGAACAAGGGTCAGTCAAGTGAAAACTCTCTTACTTTTTTAATTATCTTGGTAATAATTTATTAGCAAACACTTCAACTAGCACAGGTGCAGGTAAATCTTGAATTTTGCTTACCTATAGTGTGTACAATAAAATCTACCAACTCCTCTGTATCAGTTTGAAAGCTGTAGTTTAAGACTGCAGGTGTCTGATAGAAAACTGAAAACTTGATTGATTTATATGACACTGTTTTAACAGAAAGTTCCATAAAATAAGTCAAAAATAGTTTGACATCCTAGAAGACAACCTTAGATTAAGAAATGTCAGGTTTCTGGAGCACAGAAAGAAGAGACCATGATATATTTTTTCAATGGATAGCAAAGGTGGGGGAGATGGATGCCTATAAACTTCCCTTACAAATGTGTTGTAACACAGTGTATCCTTGGAAAGGCCAATCAAGTAACTCATTATAGGATACTTGTGCAATGTTGCAACTCTTGGAATGAGGAGAAAAAATCTGAAACTGGCACATAAATCTGAGTCAAGCTGTTAGGGCTGAAGAATTTTCTTTTATCTGGATTACCCTGCTGTTCTTATTTGATGTTGAAATGTGTTTATAACCATTAAACTGGGAATAAGAAATATAAGCCAATATTATGTGGTGCCACATCCACCTAGGATGAAAACTCATTGTGGAAATCAAACTGTTGTCTTTCTCTTCCACATGCTGGATAAAAGGCAAACTGTTCCTAGAAGGTGAAAAACATGTCTTTGGAGGACATTGACATATACAGTATGAAACTCCTATCTTTTTTATTCAAACATACCTTTCTTAAAAGTTAGTTGCATGTTTCTTTTTGTAAATTAATTTTTATTAGGGCCGTCAAGCAATTAAAAAAATTTAATCGTGATTAATTGTGCAGTTAATCGCGTGCACTGCCCCTATGAAACGCAGTGGCAGCATTTCAAAGGGACAGCGCCGCGGGATCCTGGGATCAGCTGGAGTCCCCAGCTGACTCTGGCTCGGAGCAGCGCTGCCCCTTGGAAAGGCCGCTCTGGCATTTCCAAGGGGCAATGCTGTGGAAGCCCGGGATCAGCTGGAGTCCTTCAGCTGATCCCAGGCTCCTAATACATTGCCCCTTTGAAGCGCCAGAGTAGTGCTTCAAAGGGGAGTGCAGCATTAATGCTTGTGATTAACTAGTTAAAAAAATTAACACGTTAATCCTTCCCTGCGTTAATCGCAGGCATTAACGCACATCAATTGACAGTCCTAATTTGTATTACCTTTTGTATTACATTTACATTATGTTTTATTAAACAAATGATCAGCTTGATTCTTCTGTCACACCAGTCTTATTTAAGTGTGACGTAACTGTCTTCACTAATTTTTTACGGCAGTGTTAAGTTTTGTAGCTCAGGCCGGGCCTGATGGGAGTAAACACATGGAAGGAGGCCTTGTTTTTTGAGGGATAGAATTTCAGAGGCAAACAGATCATTAGATTGAAATAAATACTTCAGCAGCCTAAAAAGACAAGCTAAGATAAGAGGCCCGGGGGTCAACTCAGGATAGCTGTGCTGTAAACTTAATAAAGGATATCTGGATGATGAAATCTGGAGACAAACTGAGGTTTTTTGGTATCCCAGAAAACCAGAAGTAGTGTTCTCCCAGAACTAGACTACATGTTTTGGATAAGCAAAGTGAAAAAGCCTTTGGAGGAGAGTCAACACCTCAGGCTACATACTAGGTAATAAATATATTGCACCTTACACATAGACAAGGACAGTAATATGCCTTGTGTTAATAATAACAGATTATTAAAGCTGTCAACTATCTCCCCCCCCCCCCCAACATTAATATTATTTGTTTATTTTTTCCTACTTACTGTCCAGGCCTAGCATGTAGCAGAGGCGGTCTGCTTGCAACTCAATGACTGCAGGTGACCTTAATAGAGACTGTCTGCTTGTGGCTCCTGACTGGCTGAAGAAGGCAGCAGGATGATATTTGAGCACAATAGCAGTCTAGTGGCCACTTAACATATTACTGGTCTGCAGCTGTGCTGGGTTCTGTACCTGCCTCCTCTGTCCCCAACCTACTCCTGATTAGGGTTGCTAGATGGTTTCAACAAAAATACCGGACTCACTTGACATTACATCACAATCTACATTACATCTTATTTAGAAAATACCGGATATTTATATTTTCTCATTTATATTTTCTCAATTTGTTTCCCAAACAGAAAGCTCAAATACTGGACTGTCCAGTTCAAAACCGGACCCTGGCAATCCTACTTCTGATCCCAGCTCCTTCCTGACATCTGACTCCCAGTTCAGACCCTCAGTGCTAACTTGAGACTGTGACTCTTTGATTAGGTTTTGTATCTGATTCCCAGCTACAGTCAGTAGCTTTGCTCCTAAAGGGTATGTCTACACTACAAACTTAATTCGAACTAGCGGAGCGCTTAATTCGAACTAGGTAAACCTCATTCCACGAGGACTAACGCCTAGTTCGAATTAAGTAATACGAATTAAGGGCTGTGTAGCCACTTAATTCGAACTAGTGGGAGGCTAGCCCTCCTCAGCTTGCCCTGGTAGCCACTCTGGCCAACACCAGGGAAACTCTTCTGCCCCCCTCCCGGCCCCGGAGCCCTTAAAGGGGCACTGGCTGGCTACGGTGCTCGTGCCAGGTGCAAGTCTGCCAGCACCCAGCCAGCAGATCCTGCACCTGGCACGGCTCGAGCCAGCCACCCACTGCCACCCAGCCCTCCGCCTCTTCCCGGGACTAGGCTGGCGGCTCCCGGGAGCCTGCCTGGGTCCGCAAGAGGCGGGCGCCCGCGTGGTCTAGTGCAGAGATCGTGGACTTCATCCACGACCTCCGCACTAGGCACAGGAAAGTGACCATCTAGGGCAGGAGAGCTGCCAGCCTGGCCACCCAGGAGCAGGTTTGCATGAAAATCAAGGTGGTCCAGTGAGACCCCCGATCCTGAGCCTTGAGCTTAGAACGTCCGTACTGGGTCAGACCAAAGGTCCATCTAGCCCAATAGCCTGTCTGCAGACAGCGGCCAACACTAGGTACCCTGGAGGGGATGGACCGAAGACAATGACCAAGCCATTTGTCTCGTGCTATCCATCTCCAGCCTTCCACAAACAGAGGCCAGGGACACCATTTGTACCCCCTGGCTAATACCACTCCATGGACCCAACCTCCATGACTTTATCTCACTTCTCTTTCAACTCTGTTCTAGTTCTAGCCTTCACAGCCTCCTGCATCAAGGAGTTCCACAGGCTGACTATTTGCTTTGTGAAGAAGAACTTTCTGTTATTAGTTTGAAGCCTGCTACCCATTCATTTCATTTGGTGTCCTCTAGTCCTTGTATTATGGGAACTAATGAATAACTTTTCTTTATGCACCCTCTCCAAACCATTCATGCTTTTATAGACCTCTATTATATCCCCCCCTCAGTCTCCTCTTTTCTAAGCTGAGAAGTCCCAGTCTCTTTAGCCTCTCTTCATATGGGACCTGTTCCAAACCCCTGATCATTTTAGTTGCCCTCCCCTCTCCCACCTCCTTTTCCCAGTCTCCCCGAGTTTTGTTCAATAAAGACAGTTTCTATTTTTGAACACATGTGTCCTTTATTTTGTACATCAGGAAGGGGGGCTAGGGAGGGGTAAGTGGAAGGAGGTGAGGGAGGAATGGGGTACGAGCCCCCGATGGGGAGGACTGGGGTGGCTATGCGGGCTCCTTAGGGTGGAAGCTCTCCTGCAGCCCCCCGATTGACCCCTCTCCCCGGATGACAGCCTGCAGCAAGTGCAGCCGGGCTGATGGCTGAGTTCTGTGATGTGCCGAGTGTGGGCATTCAGGGCACTCCAAGCCAGGTCTGCTTTGCTGTCCCTCATCGAGTTAGACAAGCGAGCAGGGAACCCCTGAGAACTGTCTGTCCGGGGTGGGGGTCGGGTCCCTTTAAGCACAGCCCTCGGCTAGCCTGAGACAGCAGCTCCACGCTCTGAGTCCTAATCTGATGCCCTGCCAGCACTGCTTCTGGCCATCCTTAACCCCGGTTCAGGGTCCACTCAATGTGGACATGCTAGTTCGAATTAGCAAAACGCTAATTCGAACTAGTTTTTAGGTCTAGATGCACTAGTTCGAATTAACTAATTCGAATTAAGTTAGTTCGAATTAGTGCTGTAGTGTAGACATACCCTATCACTCTCTGACTGGACTCATTTCTAACTGGTAGGCCACATTCTTGCTCCAACAATTAGGCCAGATCACCCATGACTTGGATACTGATATTTACTCCAGCCTGGAGCATGAACCTAGAATAGTCTGTGCATTGTCAGTTTCATATGCCAGTTCTCCTACAGTAATGCTTTGTTGCAACCTTTAGGCTGCAAAGACAGTAGGGAATGTTTCAAAATATATATTTGTTAAAGTTCTGGTTTCACTGAAAGTATTCAAAGATATTTTTTCCTATAAATATTGGTTCAGTGATTTACTACCATTTACTACCCAATGCCCCAATCCTGAAGAGGGAATTAAGTGGGTGGAAGGACCGTGCATTCAAGATATGTCCTGCAGAAGCCAGTGAGGCTGTGCATCAGTGCAGATATGTGCCCACACAGTGTTTATGCACAAAGTCCTCCAGGTGTCTTCTGCTGGAAATATCACCCACCTGCCATTCCTTGTTCTCTTGCAACAGGGATTGCACAGTGGCAGATAAGCTGAAATGTACGGATTGGGAATTTTTTTCACGATTTTTTTGGTAGAAAATGCCAGTCTGATTTAACTGAGGGTTTCTTTCCCACTGGGAAGTTTTCTCGGTCCCCGGCTGGAATTTTTGGTCATACAGAAGGAGGAGCTGACTTTTAAAACAATGTTTTTAAAATTAATATAGAATTACAGTAAAAACAAAAGCATATATTACACATTTAAAAAAAACACCCTTCCCATTCTGAAAAATACTAAGCGCATTTCCAGTAGCAAACCACTAAGCAAACTATAATATCTAAACCCTAAATGAAGGCATAAAAACACTAAAAACCCAATGAACAACCTCAGTGCAAAATAATTTACAGCATCTACTTTTCAAAATGTCCATTTTTGTTTGTCCCACAAAAAACTTCGCAAGATCTGTTTGTAAACGTATATTTAATTGTAAAAACAAACATGTAGGAGAAAATCAAGGAACAATTATTGAAAAATACCCTAAAGGAAAATAAATATTGGCTGTAATCTGGAAGAAAAAAGAAACATGAAAAACAAACTCCTTCATGTCATAAAAAGGACATGACCCAGACACCTTCTGAGTCAAATGATAAACAAACACGTTCATGGCAATAGCTAAATGAAGAATTGTCCTTTGGAGATCACCTATCCTCTTCACTACTGTTTGTATACAGTTTGACAAGCTAGATGACTGAAATCCATCACCAGAAGCTGTCTTCAACTTACTGTACTGAAATAATCAAGTGTTCGAAAATCACAATCTTTACCACAACAATATACAATAACTTATGGGCCTATCCATTTAAAGTAAATTCAGAAGACCCACTGAAGATGATCAGGCTGCCAGAGTTGTCAACTTCCCACTACACAGTAGGAGCAACAGGCAAGAAAATAAACTCGTATTAAGAGAATCAAGAATGGCTCACTCAAAGAGGCAACTGACAGTCTGGCAATAGTGCTCCTAGGAAGGGCTGATTCCACCTCTGATAAATTCAGAGAAACCCAACCAATGGAAGAAAAATCAGTCTCGACATCCAAGATACCAACTGACACCCATGTCTAAAATCAATACATGAACAAGTTTTGTTACACCTTGTATGACAATAAGAAATGAGACAAGTTTCCAAGAAACAAGACTAGGGATCCCCATGGCAGGTTTATAAACAAGGGGTTCAACAAACAGCTCTGGGAACTCTAGCTGCCTATACCACAATTCCAGCTTTAAAAGTCTTCAAGCATTAAAAAGGCTTTGATAAAACTGGCACTCAAAATAAGGCACCCAGTATCTAACGAAAAAAGTTCCCATTCAAACCCTCTACCCAGTGAAGAAAAGCAAAGGCCAGTTGCTTTCAAGGAACAAGCTCAGCCAGCAACAGCTGCTGCAGAGACTGAAAAGTGGCAGTTCTCCTCAAAAGATCAATGATACCTTGATTCCCTTCCACAATGGGCAGATTCAAAATACGTTGCCTCAGCCAATGATGGCCTCCTTAGAAAAAGTCTAAAAGAACCAAGAACCTTCTGAATGTTGTATTAAAGGAGGGCAGGGCAAGGGAATCCAAAACAATACATTTGTGCCACAACAAAGGGGAAATTAAATTATTAATGAATTAGAAGATGTACCTGGCATTGCTCAGGTCCTTAATGATTATTTTTTTAATAAAATGAAAATGTACATGCTTCATTTAAATTATTGCTCTGGGGTGGGGCTGGGAATGAGAGGTTTAGTATGTGGGCTGCCGAAGGGAGAGATGGCCACTCCAGCCCTTTGTTACAACAGCTTGGAACCACTTGAGAAGCACCTCTCCATGGCCACTGCAGTTCCAGCAGGCACAGCCAGGGAAGGGTGCAGGTCCCCCAGCTGGGACAGGACCAGGTTCATCTGCCCCCTGCTCTCCCCAGCAGAGTGAGGAATGCAGCAAAATGTGCACATTCCCCTCGCTCCCTGACAAAGGGGAACAGCCGGCAATGTCCTTGTACGAATTGGTGGGGAGGAGCTTCAGCTCTCCCTGCCCATCCTAAAGGATGCCTGGGAGGCTCCAAGTAGTCCCAGATGGTGATTCTGTCTCTTTTCTGTGTGGCTTTCTGAGGGTATGTCTACACTTGCACCATAGTTCGAACTAGGGATGCAAATGTAGGCATTTGAAATAGTCAATGAAGCAGGGATTTAAATATCCCGTGCTTCATTAGCATGATCTAACCGGCACGTTACTCCGATCAACAGCTGTTCCGAAAGTGAAAGTGTGCACCGGGACGCGTTAGTTCAAACCAAACCTCTTGGTTCAAACTAACGTTACCCCTTGCTTCAAACTAACATTACTCCTCATTAAAGATAGTGATTTTAATAGCAGATGCAGAGAGGGCACTATAGAGACAAAAGCACTCCTGCATTGCACTTCCCTTCACAGCTACCTGCTCAACAAGACTAAGTGTGGCAACAACACAACAGCTTTGCTCATATGGGATGCAAACGTCACATACCTTTTAAACTAGTCACCTTCCCCCTAGCTAGAAAACACTCCTCCACAGAGGCAAAATGTGGAGACAAAATCCACAACTGTTGGCCATGGCTTAAACCCTCCAAATCCACAAAACTGTGGTCTCCCTGTCTCCCTTGGCTGACCAGACATCAGACAAAAGTCTTCAAAGACATACTGAAATTAAACCCACCACAACCACAAAGCTAAATATACAAAAAACAAAATCCCATTTTCCCAACAGAAAGAAATCAAAGCACATTCACTTTCAGACTCACTTTCAAAGTCTGTGTGGCTGTGTCTACATTGCACCCCTTTTCCGGAAAAGGGATGCAGATTAGACACTTTGGAATAGCAAAATCCGCGGGGGATTTAAATATCCCCGCAGTATTTGCATTAACATGGCTGCCGCTTTTTTCCGGCTTGGGGATAAGTCGGAGAAAAGCGGCAGTCTAGACGTGATTCTCCGGAAAATAAACCCTTTTCTGGAGGATCTTTTATTCCTACTTTCAAGTAAAAGTAGGAATAAAAGATCCTCCGGAAAAGGGTTTATTTTCTGGAGAATCACGTCTAGACTGCCGCTTTTCTCCGGCTTATCCCCAAGCCGGAAAAAAGCGGCAGCCATGTTAATGCAAATACTGCGGGGGATATTTAAATCCCCCGCGGATTTTGCTATTCCAAAGTGTCTAATCTGCATCCCTTTTCCGGAAAAGGGCTGCAGTGAGACACAGCCTCTGTGTGTGTGTGTGTGTGTGTGTGTGTGTGTGTGTGTGTGTGTGAGAGAGAGAGAGAGAGAGAGAGAGTGTGTGTGTGTGTGTGTGTGTGTGTGTGTGTGTGTGTGTGAGAGAGAGAGAGAGAGAGAGAGAGAGAGAGAGAGAGAGAGAGAGAGATTCAAGTACATATTCTGAATTTCTCCTGTTGGAACTTTTCCACCAGGTTATTAGCTATTCTTGGATAGGCCTCTTTTTTTTATGAAAAAATTTTGGGGAGCAGGGAAATTTTGTGAAATCTCAAAAAATGTTGTGGGACAGGAATCCATTTCCTCCCCAACTCTAGAAGAGACATTATTACCTAGGGTAGGTCTATTCTACAAGGGTATTTTGAACTAAGTTATTTCAGAATAATAATTCCTTATATAACGATTTTGAAATAGCATGTCCATAATACAGGGAAGCCTCAAAATTAGTCTGAGGCAGGCTCCCCTAATGTGGGTGGATGTGCTACCTTGATTTGGAGCCCCAAGAAGCACTGGGGAGTAATTAATCTGAATGGCCCTTTGGAGGAGCTATTTCAAAACAGCAGTAGTGGAGCATCCACACTACTGCTATTTCAAAATGGCAATGAAATAAAGGTTAATTTTTTTGAAATAAGAAGACTGTTATTTATAAATCATTTCAAAATAATGAGCTTGCTGTGTGGAAGCTCCCTTATTATTTAAAAAAAACCATGAGTTATTTTGAAATAACACTGTAGTGTAGACAGGCCCCTACTGTGGTATTTGTAATCAGACTTAGGAGTTGTACAAAGGGGAACATATTGCTGAGAGCAACTCTTCCCTTGCTCATCCTGTCACATTCCCTGTTCACATTCTCCATCCCCAATGTGGACTTGAAGCAGTTTGTGGTCTATGAAAAATTTTACATAGCTGCTTTTTCCAAGATATTTTCTATCCTCTCCACTGTACAGAGGGTGGAGCGAAAGAGCATATCTGATTAATCCTTTTCACACTTGAAAGCTGTGCAAGTTTATTACAGGATGACGCTATAATGAATAGCTCATGTTAAAATACTCTTTGATATGAAGAAATGTATTTAAAAGTTAGCCTGCAATACAGGGTAAGAGGAGAGCTAGAATATTTGAATAAGTCCTTTGAAGCCTGCAGTTGCCTGAGTTCATTGTCATCCAATGCTCTACTCCAAGATGACTAGAGCTGCTCCAGGCTTTGCAAACTTATTTCAATCATAGGTGAGTTGCTATCACATTGAAGTGTCCATTAAAACTTCAAAGGATAAGCTTGATCTGAGTTTTACTTGTTACAATGTAGAACACTTACTACAGGGAGATTTATTAAACTTTTCTCATTTTATGGGCTGAGTGTAAGGTCATGTACCATATTAAGGGTTTTGACCAGCAGTAAAGAGCTCAGATTTTCATATTTTACTGTTAATGAACTTGGAACTACATAAAATGGCAACCACCTTCAATTCAATCCAGTTGTGCCTAAGCACAGCATCACTTGTACTCCACTGATGTTTCCATACACAATAGGTACTATGGGCTAAATCTGGGGCTAGTTTAGAAGGCATTTTAAGAAGGTTGGCAATGTAACATGGGTGCTCTTAAGAAGAACTGAGCAAGATACATAAGCTAAGATGATAAGGCATCTTATGGTACAATAAATGACATGGAAATAGCCTCAATATGCATGAGAAGTAGGAAGCATGGGACTGATTCTCCTCTCATTCACACGGGAATAAACCAGTGTAAGTGAGAGGAGAACAGACCTCTTAAGACCAAAAAGGGGTATGCCAATATAGACAAGACAATTATTGAGGTTAGAGCATGTAGGGACAAAGTAAGAAAGGCTAAAAGTCATGTAGAGTTGAACCTTGCAAAGGGAATTAAAACCAATAGTAAAAGGTTTTATAGCCATATATATAGGAAAAAAACAAAAAAACAAGTGGGACTACTAATCTCTGAGGATGGAGTGGAGGTTAAGGAT